>NW_024113513.1:0-15778 GCF_003073215.2 Triticum urartu
TTTTCAATAATCTCTCTTCTTCATGCTCTGAAAGGTTAGCACTAATAATAACAGGATATATCTTTTTCTCATCAAGATAAGCATATTTAAGAGTATCAGGTAACGGTTTGAGCTCAAACACGGGATCACCCTTGGGTGGAGGAGGATCCCCTAGGATTTCAAGGCAAATTGTGTTTCAGGATGGGTTCCTGTTTAAAGAATACTTCATCTATTTCCCTTCTTTCATTCATAAACATATCATTTTCATGGTCTAGCAAATACTGTTCTAAAGGATCACTAGGAGCACGGCAATAGAAGCAAGACCAATAATTTCATCTTTACTAGGAAATTCCTCTTCACGGTGTTGTCTACGAAATTTAGAGAAATTAAATTCATGAGACATATCACCTAAACCAATAGTAACACCATCCTTTTCGCAATCTATCCTAGGATTAACTGTGTTCAAGAAGGGTCTACCAAATATAATGGGACAAAAGCTATCTTGTGGGGAACCAAGAACAAGAAAATCAATAGGATATTTCATTTTCCCACACAAGACTTCAACATCTCTAACAATTCCAATTGGTGAAATAGTATCTCTATTGGCAAGTTTAATTGTGACATCAATATCTTCTATCTCAGCAGGTGCAATATCATGCATAATTTCTTTGTATAAGTCATGAGGTATAGAACTAGCACTAGCACCCATATCACATAAGCCATGATAACAATGATCTCCTATTTTAACAGAAATAACAGGCATGCCTATCACGGGTCTATGTTTATCTTTAGCACAAGGTTTAGCAATTCTAGCAGTCTCATCATAGAAATGAATAACATGCCCATCAATATTATCAGACAAGAGAACTTTAACAATAGCAATATTAGGTTCAACTTTAATTTGCTCAGGAGGTGTATAGGTTCTAATATTGCTTTTACGAACCACAGTTGAAGCTTTAGCATGATCTTTTATCCTAACAGGAAAAGGTGGTTTCTCAACATAAGCAGTAGGAACAATAGGATCATTATAAGTGACAGTCTTTTCTTCAACTTTAATAGGTGCAGCTACTTTTACTTCTATGGGAGGATGATATTTAAACCACTTCTCCCTAGGAGATCAACATGAGTAGCAAAAGATTCACAGAAAGAAGCTACTATTTCAGAGTCAAGTCCATATTTAGTGCTAAATTTACGGAAAACATCGGTATCCATAAAAGATTTAACACAATCAAACTTAGGTGTCATACCTGACTCCTTACCTTCGTCGAGGTCCCAATCTTCAGAGTTGCGTTTAATTCTTTCCAATAAATCCCATTTGAATTCAATAGTCTTCATCATAAAAGAGCCAGCACAAGAAGTATCGAGCATGGTGCGATTGTTATCAGAAAGCCGAGCATATAAATTTTGAATAATTATTTCTCTTGGAAGCTCATGATTGGGGCATGAATATAACATTGATTTAAGCCTCCCCCAAGCTTGAGCGATGCTTTCTCCTTCGCGAGGCCAAAAATTATATATATAATTGCGATCACGATGAACAAGATGCATAGGATAAAACTTCTGATGAAATTCCAATTTCAATCGTTTGTAGTTCCATGATCCCATATCATCACATAGCCTATACCATGTCAATGCATCTCCCTTCAAAGATAAAGGGAAGACCTTCTTCTTAATAACATCATCGGGCACACCTGCAAGCTTAAATAATCCACAAACTTCATCCACATATATTAGGTGCTCATCAGGATGCATTGTTCCGTCTCCTGCAAAAGGATTAGCTAGCAGTTTTTCTATCATACCCGAAGGAATCTCAAAGTAGACATTTCATTTCAGTATGTTAATAGGTTGAGGAGCTACTCTTTGCTCTACTGTAGGGTTAAAGATACCCGAACAAGCCCCCAGAGATTACTTTCCATAGTAACAAAGTGATAGGAAATTCAGCACACTTTATAAATTTTCCTTACCAAATTCCAACTACCAAAAGGCGCTTTCACTCCTCCGGCAACGACGCCAAAAAGAGTCTGATGAACCCACAGTATAGCGATCTATCGTAGTCCTTCGATAAGTAAGAGTGTCGAACAGCGAGGAGCGGAAGGAAATGATAAGCGGTTTTCAAAGGTATTCTCGCAGGCACTGAAATTATAGGTAACAGATAGTTTGTCATAAGATTAATTTGTAATGAGCAACAAGTGACAAAGTAAATAAAGTGCAGCAAGGTGGCCCCAATCCTTTTGTAGCAAAGGACAAGCCTGGACAAACTCTTATATAGAGAAAAGCGCTCCTGAGGACACATGGGAATTATCATCAAGATAGTTTTCATCATGTTCATATGATTCGCGTTCGATACTTTGATAATTTGGTATGTGGATGGACCGGTGATTGGGTACTGCCATTACTTGGACAAGCATCCCACTTATGATTAACCTCTATTGCAAACATCCGCAACTACAATAAAAGTATTAAGGTAAACCTAACCATAGCATGAAACATATGGATCCAAATCAACCCCTTACGAAGCAACGCATAAACTAGGGTTTAAGATTCTGTCACTCTAGCAACCCATCATCTACTTATTACTTCCCAATGCCTTCCTCTAGGCCCAAATAATGGTGAAGTGTCATGTAGTCGACGTTCACATAACACCACTAGAGGAGAGACAACATACATCTCATCAAAATATTGAACGAATACCAAATTCACATGACTACTAATAGCAAGACTTCTCCCATGTCCTCAGGAACAAACATAACTACTCACAAAGCATATTCATGTTCATAATTAGAGGGGTATTAATGTGCATATAGGATCTGAACATATGGTCTTCCACCAAGTAAACCAACTAGCATCAACTACAAGGAGTAATCAACACTACTAGCAACCCACAGGTACCAATTCTAGACTTAGAGACAAGAATTGGATACAGGAGATGAACTAGGGTTTGAGAGGAGATGGTGCTGGTGAAGATGTTGATGGAGATTGCCCTCTCCCGATGAGAGGAGCGTTGGTGATGACGATGGCGATGATTTCCCCCTCCCAGAGGGAAGTTTCCCCAGCAGAATAGCTCCGCCGGAGCCCTAGATTGGTTCCGCCAAGGTTCCACCTCGTGGCCGCGGAGTCTCGTCCCGAAAGCTAGCTTATGATTTTTTTTCTCTCATCGAAAGACTCCATATAGCAGAAGATGGGCATCGGAGGGCCACCAGGGGGGCCCACGAGGCAGGGGCACACCAAGGGGGTAGGGGGCGCCCCCACCCTCGTGGGAAGGGTGTGGCCCCCCTCCGAAACTTCTTGCGCTCAGTATTTTTTATATATTCTGGAAATGACTTCCGTGAAGTTTCGGGACTTTTGGAGCTGTGCAGAATAGGTCTCTAATATTTACTCCTTTTCCAGTCCAGAATCCCAGCTGCCGGCATTCTCCCTCTTTATGTAAACCTTGTAAAATAAGAGAGAATAGGCATAAGTATTGTGACATAATGTGTAATAACAGCCCATAATGCAACAAATATCGATATAAAAGCATGATGCAAGATGGATGTATCAAGAGACAGATCCAATCTCGGAGGGGCTCTCGCCCGTCCGCCGCCATGGAGGGCATGGACCAGAGGGGAAACGCTTCTACCATCTAGGGGGGAGGTCAAGGAAGAAGAAAAAGAAGGGGGGCTCTCTCCCCCTCTCGCCCGGTGGCGCTGGAGTGCCGCCGGGGCCATCATCGTCACCGCAATCTTCACCAACACACCAACAACTTCACCACCGTCATCACCAACTCTTCCCCCCTCTATACAGCGGTGTAACCCCTCTTTTACCCACTGTAATCTCTACTTAAACATGGTGCTCAATGAGGGAGTCCTGGACTAAGGGGTCCTCGGGCGTTCGGCCTGTTAGCCATGGGCCGGACTATTGGGCTGTGAAGATACGAAGACCGAAGACTCTACCCGTGTCCGGATGGGGCTCTCCTTGGCGTGGAAGGCAAGCTTGGCGACCAAATATGAAGATTTCCTTCTTCTGTAACCGACTTTGTGTAACCCTAGATCCCTCCGGTGTCTATATAAACCGGAGGGCTAAGTCCATAGAGAATAATCATAATCATAGTCATACAGGCTAGACTTCTAGGGTTTAGCCATTGCGATCTCGTGGTAGATCAACTCTTGTAATACTCATATTCATCAAGGTCAATCAAGCAGGAAGTAGGGTATTACCTCCATGGAGAGGGCCCGAACCTGGGTAAACACCGTGTCCCTTGTCTCCTATTACCATCGACCTTAGATGCACTGTTTGGGACCCCCTACCCGAGATCCGCCGGTTTTGACACCAATATTGCTGCTTTCATTGAGAGTTCCACTGTGCGGTAGTCAAAAGGATTGATGGCTCGCCTTGTCGTCAAGGAAAATATCACCTCCGGAGGAGCCCTGGCCCCAGGCCAAATGCTCCGGCTGGGCGGCTTCATCATGACCGCCCGTTCGGCCCTTAAGCCGATGATGGCCTCTTGAGTCATCAAAAATCGTCTCTGTGTTGATTCCGAATACGCTAAACGGATGGATCCGACGGAGTTATCGTCTTTAAACAAACTCCTAGATCGCGTTGCCACCTTGGGGGTCCCTACAGACTACAATCGGATTGGGCTTAATCCCGACCAGAGAGAAATTAAAACTCTGTCGATCACCCATCAGATAGCGGTAGTCGAGGACCAAGACAACTCTTCCTCTATATTGAGGACGAACTATGTTCGGATCTCCGATCTCAAAGAGCCAGGCACCTACCGGCAGAAAGACACGCCTTGTGCTCCGAACATAGAATCGGACGATAAGCTCAAAAAATCAATTGATATTCCGGAGCCCGAACTGCTAAGTTCGGAAGATCTTCAGACTCCGGATCCAAAATTGGGTCAGGGTTCAAACTTAAATCCACCCACCCACCCAGACATAAGCACTCTCTTGAGCATACAACAGCAGTCTCAGGAAACGGTCCACCACTTCTGGGCCAGATTCCTCCTTGTCAAAAACAAGATTAAAGATTGCCGCGATGAAGACGTGATCTCAGCATTCTGCAACAATTGCATGGATGAAGGAATCCTCAATGCCATCAACCGCCGTCGCATATTACACTTCGCTGACTTGGAAACTATCATACAGAAGTACAACGCAATGGAAAGCGCCTGGAAAACTCAGGCAGCCCATTGGGAACCATCGGTTCCCACTCAACCCCTCGTTCAGGTGAAAAGGGCACACCCTTATGGCACGCCCGAACCAATAGTAAAGAAATATAAGCCCGTTACGGGGCGCGGAACCGTTCTGGAAGGATGGCTCGATGGGCCATGCAAAATACACACAACACCGGATAACATACCAACCCATAGCCTTAGGGCATGTTGGATACTTCGGCAAGTGGCCAAGAGCGGTGAGGATATCCTCACCAGGAATACCCCAAAACAACACCACCTAGAAGACGATGACCTCAAAGTATTGACGGTCTTCGAGACATTCGCTTTAAACAATAGGCGCAAAAGGGCACTGCGTGAACTCGCCGAAGTCTGCCAAATCGCAGCAATAAACCCTTGGAACGACACGGCTATAACTTTTAATGCTGGCGACGAGCCAAAATACGGGACAGTTCGAGCACCAGCCGCCTTGGTCGTCAGCCCAATCGTGGACGGCTTTCGGCTCACCAAGGTTCTCATGGACGGCGGCAGCGGACTAAACCTCATCTATGAGGATACACTCCACAAAATGGAAATAGACAGGAGCCGCGTCGAGCAAAGCAGCACGACCTTCCGAGGAATCATTCCTAGTCGGGAGGCATGGTGTGCGGGAAAAATCACACTTGACGTGGTATTCGGCACGCCAGAGAATTATTGGTCCGAAGAGATAACCTTCCAAGTGACCCCTTTCAACAGCGGATATCACGCCCTCTTGGGGCGAGATGCATTTACAGGCTTCCAAGTTGTACCTCATTACGGATAGATGAAGCTTAAGATGCATGGGCCCAATGGCATAATCACTCTCGCCAGTGATCCGGACACATCACTCCGCGCCGAAAATAAAACCGCATCTCTAGCCCTTGAGGCATTATCTGAAGCCCTCGCGGCCGAAGAATTAACCGCACTGTGCTCCACTATGGACAGGAACGATGTGACCCTCGGCAAATGACCCAAATCCACCTCCTTCAAACCGGTAGAAGAAATAGTCAAATTCCAAGTCCATCCAACGGACCCCAAGAAGACATCATCTATTGGAGCACAACCAGACCCAACGGTTGACGCCGCGCTGCGAGAGTTCCTGCGTGAGAACTGGGATATATTCGCCTAGCACCCTTCTGATATGCCAGGAATCCCACGCAAGTTGGCTGAACACAGCCTCAATATATTGAGGGGATATAAACCGGTCAAGCAAACACTATGGCGCTTTTCCGAACCCAAAGTCAAGCTATGGGGGAGGAGCTAGCCAAGCTAATTGAGGTCGGATTCATTAGAGAAATAAAACATGCAGACTGGCTGGCAAACTTGGTGATGGTACCAAAGAAGGACAAATCCTGGCGCCTGTGCGTCGATTTCAAAGACCTCAATAAGGCTTGCCCCAAGGATCCCTTCCCGCTCCCCCACATCGATCAGATCATTGATGCTACCACATGCACTACAAAAAAAGACACATCCGTGACATTTTGGGCCGAATAAATTTTTTTCTGTCGTACATATGACACTTCTATGACGACAATTGTGACAAACCCCGGTATCATCATAGATGTGGTGGGCTCCTACTTCTATGACAAAAAATCATGACAGAAAATGGGCTTTTCGTCCTGGGCGGGCCAGAGACGCAGCTGCATGACATTCTTTGGGCCTTCCATGACGGAAAAAACCATGGTAGAAGCGGGAGCGAGGAGTGTTTCGGGGAGTTCCCGGTTACAGTGGGATGTTGGGGGGCGAGCGATGCGCGTTTCTCTCGTACATGTACGCGCGTGTGTGCGAGGCGTTGGCTCTAACTGAACCCGAGTGAGGTGTTGGGCTCTAACTGAACCCGAGCGATTGCACTGCAGGCTACGCGTTACTGAACTCGAGCGATCGATCGATGGCTGTTAACTGAACCCGATCGAGCGATTCCTTCGCTACTGCTGCTACCTGAAGCTGATCGATGCTGCCTCTGGATGAACAGTGAGCGTTGCGGGGGGGTTTTGGATGAACAGGACCCTGTGGTGTTGCCTCTGGATGAACAGGACCCCGATTGATCAAGCCGGTTGGGGATGGATGAACAGGACCCCGTGGAGGGCTGGATGAGCAGGACCACCCCGTGGAGGGCAGGATGAAAAATAGACGGTGAAGGGCAGGATGAACAGTAGCCCGTGGAGGGGTGGTTGAACAGGAGCCCGTGGAGAGGGCTGGTTGAACAGTAGCCAGTGGAGTAGCACGCGGTGGAGGCTGGATGAACAGGAGCCCGTGGATGAACAGTCGCAGGTGGAGGCTGGAGGAGGTCGATGGTGGATGAACAGTAGCTCGTGGAGGCTGGAGGGGGTCAACGGTGGAGATGAACAGTATCTCGTGGAGTCCCGTTTTGCGGTACGCCACACCCCTCCCGATGAACAGGACCCCCGTTTCGACCGTAGCGCTCCAACACAAGTTTGTTTCCTCCATTTTGCGGTATGCCACACCCCTCCCGATCAACAGGACCCCCGTTTCGACCGTAGGAGGTCCATTTCCTCTGTTTTGTGGTATGCCACACCCCTCCCGATGAACGGGATCCCATTTCGAACGTGGCCGGTCGAACACAAGGCCGTTTCCTCCGTTCTGCGGTACGCCAGGCCACGTTTCCATCGCATGTTCCGTCCAAGCCCTCCCGATGAACATGACGCATTCCGTTGCCTCCCCAGAACACGACGCATTCCGTTGCCTCCCCATGAACACGACGCATTTCGTTGCCTCCCCATGAACATGACGATGACATTGTTTCTCCGTTCCGACCCAGCCATGTACACGAGCCCTGGCCGTACGTATGCACGAGTAGGCGTTCGAGACCCCGCCCGTATGTACACATACGTGGTCGTATTTTCTTTCTTGCACCCTGGCCACCTCTACTACGACACGTGCGCACCTCTACAACGACCAGTATATATGTACATACACGTTCATGGCTGACAACACTACGTACACTTCGACCAGGTGGGTCCCGACTGTCAGGCACTTCCTTGCGTGCGAAGATGTAGCTGGTGGGTCCCAGCAGTTAGGGGGGTGAAATACGGTGGCCCGTCTGGTGGGTCCCGCTGTCAGGTGGAGGAATAATTATTTTGCACGTAATAAGGAGGCACTTCCTTGCTGCGGCCGTGCACCCAGCTGCCAGCCTCTCCACATACAGTTCACGTCCGATGGAAGCTGTTCCTTGACCATGTTGACCACGCCGCGCTGAGAGCACCGGGGCGGTGGATGACGGCGAGGCCTAGGAAGGGGACGACGCGGAGCCGGGGAAGACGCGACAGTGGATGCCCACGCGTGGAGTACGAGGGTTCACTGGTTCACTGCGGTGTGAGGCTACCGTCGCTGCAGAATAACAGGGGGTGTGGGTGAGTAGAGGGATGGCCTTGCCAGCGGTGGGAGTAGTAGGGGGCGGTGAGGCCTCCGCCGCATCGCAGCCGGCCACGGGAGGCAGGAGCACGAGGCACGACCGGCGCTGGTTTGGGCGGCTGGAGCAAGAAGACCAGAGGTTGAAGAAGCACTACGGTCGTTGGATGGACATCGTACGGTCACTGGAGCTAGAATCGTGCATATTGACTAAGTTGACAAAGCCCTCCGTCCCCGTCAACTTAGTAGGCCCACAAGTCAGCCTGCCACTATACTGGGTCCCAGCTAACAGGGGGAGTATTCATTTTTTTGTGCGTAATAAGGAGGCACTTCCTTGCGTGCGAAGATATAGCTGGTGGGTCCGAGCTGTCAGCGGCGGTAATTTTTTTCACGAAATACAGAGGCCCTTTCGGTGGGTCCCTGATGTCAGGTGGAGGAATCATTATTTTGCGCGTAATAAGGAGGCATTTCCTTGCGTGCGGCCGTGGACCCAGCTGTCGGCCTCTCCACGTAAAGTCCACTTCAGATGCATGTCGGTCGTTGACCACGTTGACCAGGCCGCGCCAGAGCACCAGGGCGGTGGACGACGGCGAGGCCTAGGAAGGAACGACACGGAGGCAGGGAAGACTCGCAGTTGTTTCCCACGCGGAGGGGAGTACGACTGTACGAGGGTTTACTGGTTCGTCTGCCGTCGCCGGAGAATAACAGCAGGTGTGGGTGAGTAGAGGGATGGCTAGGCCAGCGATGGGAGTACGGTGGGGCGGTGAGGCCTGCGCGGCAGCAGAGCCGGCCGCGGGGAGGAGGGAGCAGGCAGTCCCGCCGGCGCCTTGTTTGAGCGGCTGGAGCAGGAAGAGCAGAGATTGAAGAAGCACGACGGCCGTTGGATGGCCATCCAACAGTCACTGCTTGTGCGTCAACCTTTTTTTAGGAAAGCCTCAAATCTGTGGAAAATAGCATACAGCCCATCTGCCATTATTTCTAATAATTTACAGCCCATTTGCTAATTATTAAGGTTTTTTTGGAGCCCATATTCTTTTTGTTAGCATTACAGCCCATATTGTGGCCAACGGTTAAAAAATTATACGAAATTTTGCATATTTCGGTGCGGTCCGAACTGTTTTTAATCCCGAAATTTTGACTCACATTCAAACTGATTTTAAAAATAAATGTATATCAATATAAAATCCAACAAATTCTCCACGCATAAAAATTAATGTAATTTAAAATCTTGAAATGAAAAAAATATTTGAAACTAATTGCCGGTTTGATGTGTTTTAAAAATGTACAGCCATTTCTCATTACTGATGGGCCATTTTCTCGGCCAGCCGAATGAAAGCTCTCCTCGTCTTGAAAGATTTGCAGCCCAACAGGCCTGACAAAGCGACTTACTTGGCAAATCACAAAAAAACTGGGTTGTGGCCGTGGACCCAGCTGTCAGCCTCTCCACGTACAGTACTCTTCCGATGGAATGTCGTTGACCACGTTGACCACGCCGCGCCGAGAGCACCAAGGCGGTGGACGACGGCGAGGCCTAGGAAGGGGACGACGCGGAGCCGGGGAAGACGCGGCAGTGGATGCCCACGCGGAGAGGAGTACGAGGGTTCACTGGTTCGGCTGCGGTGTGAGGCTGCCGTCGCCGCAGGGCCTGGCTAGCGGTGGGAGTAGTAGGGGGCGATGAGGCCTCATCGGCAGCACAGCCGGCCACTGGAGGCAGGAGCAGGCGGTCTCCCCGGCGCTGGTTTGGGCGGCTGGTGCAAGAAGAGCAGCGATTGAAGAAGCAGCAGGACCGTTCGATTCAAATCCAACGGTTACTGCTGCTAGAATCGTTTGTTGACTAAGTTGACAAGCCCTGCGTACGCGTCAACTTAGTAGGCCCACAGGTCAGCCTCCCAACCGGTGCGCCCCAGATGTCAGTGGGAGGAATCATTTTTTTCGCGTAATAAGGAGGCAGTTGATTGCGTGCGGCCAGGCCAGCGGAGGGAGTAGGGTGGGCCGGGGAAGCCTGCGCGGCATCACAGCGGGCCACAAGAGGAGGGAGCAGGCAGTCCCGCCGTGCTAGTTTAGGCGGCTGGAGCAGGAAGATCAGAGATTGAAGAAGCACGTCGGCCGTTGGATGGACATCCAACACTAACTGCTGCTAGAATCGTGTGTTCACTGACAAAGCCTTGCGTAAACAAGTCAGCCTCGAAATCTGTGGCGTGTACAGCCCATTTGCTATTATTTTTATAATTTTTACTCATTTTCTAATTCATATGGAATTTATTGCAGCCCGTTTTCCATTTTTAGAATTGCTGGCCATTTTCTGGTCAGTACCAGGGTCAAAAAATTAACTAAATATGTGGGAAATTTTGAAAATTCAAATTTTTGCGGGGAACGAAATATTCTTAATCCAAAAATTAATAGCCATACTAAAACAAATTTAAAAATAAATTAGTACTATGTCATGTTAAATCCAATGAAATACGTATAAGATATCAGTGAAGAACAAAAACAAAAAAAGAAACTTATATCCCATTTGCTATAATTTTTTTGGAATTTTCAACCCCTTTTGATATTACTTTTAACAGACATTGACCATACTCTTAAGCCAGGCCGCGAATGCATCCCTCCTCGTCTTGAAAGATTTGCAGCCCAGTAATTCGGAGAAAACAAATAGGCCTAGCTTGGGTATTCTTCAAAAAGAAATACTGGGCTACCTATTTTCCCAAAGAACTGGTGCATGAGCATTTAGCTTTATTTATTTACTTATTTATGTTTAGGGGACCATGAGCATGTACCTGGGCCGGATTCATGTGAGAGCCTCCCTTCCAGTTAATTATGGGCTTCTCTATTGGGCCTTCATCAGTGGGCTGCATTTATCAACAAGTGGAAAATGTGTTCCGAGTTTCAAAAAAAATGTGTTCCGTACGATAAATAGTATGCGCTACATACGGTACGGGGCACTAAAGGATCGAACCGTGCAACGACTTCCAGAACATTGTGTTTGTCTTTCTAACAACACATTTATTCAACCAACAGACGAAATATACTACTAATTGTACATTGAAAACAGCAGCAGCAGCAGCAACCAGGGCTGGGGGTGCAACAGAAGCAGTAAGCAGGCCAGAAGAGTGAAGATGCAACTCTCTCTTCCAAACCAAACATCAGCCATCATTACAAAAGGACTACCAAAAAAGAACAAGTGTATGCATCAAACTAAATAAAGATCCTACTACACCAAGTGTACGCATCTAACTAACTGGCTCAGTTAGACGTTACTATTTATTAAGCTATGGAGATTGGCTGACGGCTTGAACCAGATGGGTGTCTGATGGGGGAAACTCCAGCCAGCAGGTCGAAGTCTGATACTTCCGACCCTCTCTCCTACTTTGGGTTGCAGAGCGTGGCGGCACATATCAGGGTATGGTGCATGCAGAGATGCATGGTACGCTGTGTACACACAGTTTTGCCCGAGGAACGAAACCGCGCTGCCATCATGATCCTTGTCGTCGGTTATCTCCTGGTTAATCGGATAATTCAGTCCGACAAACAGAGAGCGTGTACCAAGGCTACTTACCAGCCTCCAGTCAAAAATTCCTGAAGGCCCAGAGAAGTTGGGATCCTGCTCAAAGACCTTGCAGTGACTGTGATTGTATTCCGCGAAACAACACGTCCGGTACGTGGGAACGATCATCAATATTTCGCCGTTGTCTGATCGAGCCAGGAACCACCTGCAACTGCCATGCCACTTTTCTTTGAAAGGTTCTGGGATTAGGAAGGGTAGGGACACCAGGCGGCCTACAACATCATATCAAGTTGGAGTCAAATAAAAAAGGGCTCTTGATTTAGTCAATCTTAAGAACAGCATGTTATGAGCATGAATATTTTTTCAGCAAATGTTGACAGTATATAAGCAAGCCATCATGATATCATAGGAAAGTAACATACTGCTGTAACAGCCAAAATGTTTTAGCGATGACTTGGAGTAGGCCAGCAATACGTCCAGCCATAGAGGAGTCGACAGCGTAAATGAAGCCCTTCTGTTCAATGGCATCAGAGAACCATGGAGGATGTATGATCCTGCAATGGATGTGCAGATTTATCCACTTACCACAGTGACCTATCAGATAGGCGAGACCGCGGTTGAAGAACGCAATTAGCCTGAAGTCTTTATAATTCGCAGATCTTGTGGGCACTTGGCAGATTACAACCTTGAGCAAATCAAACTTGGTATCATGTTGGCTACTGTAAGATTCCGAGTATTCTGGGCCGTGGTGCCAAAGCAGTGCAGTGTTAATCAAAGTAAGGGGGATCAATCGCCGGGTGTAGACCTCCACGAGCATCCAGCTGCCGCGACCGTTGACGAGCACCATCCAAGACGTGTTCATGCCAACCCAGTACATACCGTTAATGTAGTTGAGGCTGACGGGGATCGGATCGCAGTCAAGGGGGTTGTTGCTCGCCACCCTATGATCGTTATTGCGTGACACGCCGTTTCTGAAGATCAGGCGGCATCAGCAAGCAAGGAGCTGGCTTAAAAAGCTCCGGCCTGAGGGCTTTGAGTAAACGGTACAGCCCCGACGAGCACGCGGCGAGCGGCATGGTACTGAGATTGTCCACACGCGAAACAATGAGCTTGATTACCTCTGTGGGGAGCGAATTCCAGCCACTCTTTCGGCGGACGCTGCTCGGTTCTGCCATTGTTAGTGCTTGGGTTTCGGACGAGGGGGGAGGCGCCTTAGCGGGGATGGAAGATTGGACGAGATTATGTGCGGACAAAGATGGAGAAGCGAATATGTGCTGCGGGAAGTGGACAGGTGATGATGACTACAGCACGCGCTTGACTTACGAGACACATACCAGCAGCGTAGGGTCATGTCGATGCCAGACAACTTGCTTGAGTGATCACAGTACTGGTACTCCCTACAATGCTATGCCCTAACTTGCTTGAGTAGAGTAGTAGAGTAGGACTCTGCTCTACTACTAGCACCGGAGGAGTAGTATATTCTAATCTAAAATAGTTACAAACTTCAATGCCCGAGCGTGGAACGACTACGAACCGTGCTCAAAGACCGTGTCTACGTGGTGTTTGGACATGGGCGACAACCTCAACGCCAACGGTGCTGCTCCCGTTGCACCGTATGTGTTTCTGTCCTTCCTGTTCGAAATCGTGGTAGAATTCATGTTTCTACTCTGTATCCTACTACTATGCTAGTCCACATGATTAGTTTCATCTCTGTTATAGCCGTCATGATTTATTTTGTGCTTATTCGGATTAAATCTCGTAGTAACTTGCTCATATATTCAACTGGCGCAACGTCCCCTACAGCCACTCCCGTTTCATGGACGGCCTGGTCGATGTTGGAATTTTGCTAGTAGGCCTTTATAAGGTGAGCTCTTCTACCACTTGTATGAGCATGAGAAGAGGAGACCTACATGCGCGCTCCTCCTCCTCGCTCGCCTCGCCATGCCATGCCTCGTCACGACGCGCCGCGGGTTGCGGGATTGAGCCGAGCCGAGGACAGAGCTATACTCCCACGACCTACCCGGCCTGCACTATATAGTTTCTCACCATCGTTCCAGATCATTGCGCCACCAAGCAAGTCTTCTCCATCCCTCCTTTTGGTGTGCACCGGTAAAGGGACAGCAGGCCTCCGGAACCCCGCCTCTCGTGATCCTGTACAGGAGAGGGGCGATCAAGTTTTTGGGGAGCGCACTCGCGCGACTGTTGGCAGCGACGACTTCGTGAACGCGACTTCTTCCCGACATCTGGCAACCTCATCCTCGACATGGGCGACAACATCAATGCCGGCAACCAGTGAGATACAGGGTGTAGGAAGCGGTTTGGGAATTTGCATGCCTTTCCAACCAGTGAGATACTCCGTACAAAGTACGACAGAGAAATAACCACAGAGAAGGAAGCTAAAAGTAAACAATCAAACGAGCATTTTTGCATTTGTTTTGCATTGAATCGTTTCACAAGCTTGACTAGTGATGTTTTTCTACTTTTACAAAAACCGCATCGTAATGTTAAAACGTGCATTTGCACGTACATAAGTAATAGTAGTACTCCCTCCGTCTAGGTGTATAAGTCTTCCCTCCTTCTTGGTCACGGTGCACAACCGAAGATGACTTATTGACCTGGACGGAGGGAGTAGCACAGTCTGCAAGCATATATCGAGAGAGACGTGTAGTGCGATAGTATATAGTAAAGTTTGTGCTATATGCACGTACTTGCAAAATGCGTACGAATACACAAGGTTTCCAAACTTTCCCTTTTACATACTTAATTAAGGACGCTAAAAATTCCTGAACGTTCGGATTTATCATTTGCGTCCCAAAACTAATGAGATCGCCTTACGAACAAAAATTATACTCCTCCTAAAAGCCACGGCGCTCGCAGAGCGCTTGCGGCGCGCCACGAGTTGCCCTGGTGCGCGGCCGTTTCCCAGCGCGCCGACACAACGCCTCTTCCTCAGCCTCGCAACTCGCGAGGTGCTGATTGGCGGCTTGCCGGCGGCGAGCGCGATCTCACCGGTGTGGTGATCCGGCGCCAACAGGTACTCCTCCTCGCTGGAAGCGTGCACCCGGTCCACGTACCGCCAAGCGTAGATGAGGCGCTTGGGCCCGACTGCACTCAGGGCGTCGGCACGGGCGTCCTCCGCCACCCTCACGGCCCTCGCACGAGCCTTCTGCCAAAGAGCCAATTGCCTGACTCTCTCGGACGCGACATAGGCCTCCCAGGCAGCTTGTTCCGCGGTGCGCTTCTCTTCCTCGGCCTTCTTCTCCGCCTCTATTTTGGCGCGCTCTGCCAAAGAGGGGAAGGAGAGAAATGTAAGACAGAAAAATGCAAAAAATGGACAGAGGAAGGAGACGAACACAGAGTCCGGCGCTAGGCATAGAATCTTCGGAGACGGGTGGCGTTCCACGGGTTCGGCTCGAGTCGGTTATCCGACGCATCTCGCAGGCGGTACGCCCCGCAGTCAGGACTTGGTCGATTATGAATGGACCTTCCCACTTGGGCTTGAGTTTGTCCTTTTTCTTATCCGGCAGGCGTAGAACTAGTTCGCCAACATTGTAATTTTTGGCCCGTACTTCTCTGCTTTGATATCTTCGGGCCTGCTGTTGATAAAATGCGGAACGGGCTTTTGCCACGTCACGCTCCTCCTCCAAGGCGTCCAAGTTGTCCTGCCGATCGAGCTCGGCTTCTCTTTCTTCGTACATGCGCACTCTAGGTGAGTCATGAATTATGTCGCAGGGCAGAACTGCCTCTGCGCCTAC
>NW_024113514.1:0-9668 GCF_003073215.2 Triticum urartu
GCTAATTGCTCCCACTTTCAATATGTATCCAGATTGAGACTTAGAGTCATCTTGATCGATGTAAAAAGATTGCATCGACGTTACTCTTTACGACGAACTCTTTTATCACCTCCATAACCGAGAAATATTTCCTTAGTCCTCTAAGGATAATTTTGACCGCTGTCCAGTGATCTACTCCTAGATCACTATTGTACTCCCTTGCCAGAAAGATGCTAAGATACACAATAGGACTGGTAAATAGCATAGCATACTTTATAGAACCTATGATTGAGGCATAGGGAATGACTTATCATTCTCTTTCTATTTTGTGCTGTGGTCGGGTTTTGAGTCTTTACTCAACTTCACACCTTGCAATACAGGCAAGAACTCCTTCTTTGATTGTTCCATTTTGGACTACTTCAAAATCTTGTCAAGGTATGTACTCATTGAAAAACTTATCAAGCGTCTTGATCTATCTCTATAGATCTTGATGCTCAATGTGTAAGCAGCTTCATCGAGGTCTTTCTTTGAAAAACTCTTTTCAAACACTCCTTTATGCTTTCCAGAAAATTCTACATTATTCGATCAACAATATGTCATTCACATATACTTATCAGAAATGCTGTAGTGCTCCCACTCACTTTCTTGTAAATACAGGCTTCACCGCAAGTCTGTATAAAACCATATGCTTTGATCACTTTGTCAAAGCATATATTCCAACTCCGAGATGCTTGCACCAGTCCATAGATGGATCGCTGGAGCTTGCTCACTTTGTTAGCACCTTTAGGATCGACAAAACCTTCTGGTTGCATCATATGCGACTCTTCTTTTAAGAAATCCATGAAGGGATGCAGTTTTGACATCCATTTGCCAGATTTCATAAAATGTGGCAATTGCTAACATGATTCAGACAGACTTTTAAGCATCGATACGAGTGAGAAAATCTCATCATAGTCAACACCTTGAACTTATCGAAAACATTTTGCGACAATTCGAGCTTTGTAGAAAATAACAGTACTATCAGCGTCCGTCTTCCTCTTGAAGATCCATTTATTCTTAATGACTCACCGATCATCGGGCAAGTCAATCAAAGTCCATACTTTGTTCTCATACATGTATCCCATCTTAGATTTCATGGCCTCAAGCCATTTTGCGGAATCTGGGCTCATCATCGCTTCCTCATAGTTTGCAGGTTCATCATGGTCTAGTAACATGATTTCTAGAACAGGATTACCGTACCACTCTGGTGCGGACCATACTCTGGTTGTCCTATGAGGTTCGGTAGTAACTTGATATGAAGTTTCATGATCATCATCATTAGCTTCCTCGCTAATTGGTGTAGAGATCACTTAGAACTGATTTCTGTGATGAACTACTTTCCAGTTTGGGAGAAGGTACAATTACCTTATCAAGTTCTACATTCCTCCCACTCACTTCTTTCGAGAGAAACTTCTTCTCTAGAAAGGATCCACCCTTAGCAACAAAGATATTGCCTTTTGGATCTGTGATAGAAGGTGTACCCAACAGTTTCTTTTGGGTATCCTATGAAGACGCACTATTCTGATTTGGGTCTGAGCTTATCTGGTTGAAACTTTTTCACATAAGCATCACAACCCCAAACTTTAAGAAATGACAGCTTTGGTTTCTTGCCAAACCATAGTTCATACGGTGTCATCTCAACGGGATTTAGATGGTGCCCTATTTAACGTGAATGCAGCTGTCTCTAATTCATAACCCCAAAACAATAGCGGTAAATCAGTAAGAGACATCATAGATCGCACCATATCTAGTAAAGTGCAATTACGATGTTCAGACACACCATTACGCTGTGGTGTTCCAGGTGGCGTGAGTTGCGAAACTATTCCGCATTGTTTCAAATGAAGACCAAACTCGTAACTCAAATATTCTCCTCCACGATTAGATCGTAAGAACTTTATTTTCTTGTTACGATGATTTTCCACTTCACTCTAAAATTCTTTGAACTTTTCAAATGTTTCAGACTTAGGTTTCATCAAGTAGATATACCCATATATGCTCAAATCATGTGTGAAGGTCAGAAAATAATGATACCCGCCGCGAGCCTCAATATTCATTGCATACATCAGTATGTATTATTTCCAATAAGTCAGTTGCTTGCTCCATTGTTCCGGAGAACGGAGTTTTAGCCATCTTGCCCACGAGGCATGGTTCGCAAGCATCAAATGATTCATAATCAAGTGATTCCAAAAGTCCATCAGCATGGAGTTTCTTCATGCGCTTTACACCAATATGACCTTAACGGCAGTGCCACATATAAGTTGCACTATCATTATTAAACTCTGCATCTTTTGGCTTCAACATTATGAATATGTGTATTACTACTATCGAGATCTAACAAGAATAGACCACTCTTCAAGGGTGCATGACCATAAAAGATATTACTCATATAAATAGAACAACCATTATTCTCTGAATTTAAATGAATAACCGTCTCGCATCAAACAAGATCCAGATATAATGTTCATGCTTAACGCTGGCACCAAATAACAATTATTTAGGTCTAAAATTAATCCCGAAGGTAGATGTAGAGGTAGCGTGCACGGCGATCACATCGACTTTGGAACCATTTCCCACGCGCATCGTCACCTCGTCCTTAGCCAATCTTCGCTTAATCCGTAGTCCCTGTTTCGAGTTGCAAATATTAGCAACAGAACCAGTATCAAATACCCAGGTGCTACTGAGCTCTTAGTAAGGTACACATCAATAACATGTATATCACATATACTCCCTCCGTCCGGGTTTATTAGGCCCGTAGACAGGATCGGCAAGACCAAGGCAGTTTCCTATTCGCGCATGTTAATTGAGGCATTGTCCCTCGAGTAGTTACCCGATGCTTCGTATGGCATGTCATTTACTGCAGATAATTTATACCGCCACAATCCTGCATGCTCTCCACCAATAGCATGCACGACTTTGAGAATTTATTTCCCGCGAGACTAGGATGCCAAGCGAAATCTCCATGCATGCAGCGTCAGCGAATTAATTATCACCTTGATAATGCTGCCCCATGCGTTAAACTCGCATGCATGCACTCTTTCAATTAATTTTCCTTGGTAGTCGGACCGAAGGGCCTAACAGGAAGGGACGCCTCCTTTGCTCACGGGCCCAATAAACCCGGACGGAGGGAGTACCTTTGTTCACCTTGCCATCCTTCTTATCCGCCAAATACTTGGGGCAGTTCCGCTTCCAGTGACCAGTCTTTTGTGTAGAAGCACTCAGTCTCAGGCTTAGGTCCAGACTTGGGTTTCTTCACTTGAGCAGCAACTTGGCTTGCTGTTCTTCTTGAAGTTCCCCTTTCTTCCCTTTACCTTTTCTTGAAACTGGTGGTCTTGTTGACCATCAACACTTGATGCTCCTTCTTGATTTCTACCTCCGCACTTTAGCATTGCGAAGAGCTCGAATCGTCTTATCCATCCCTTGCATATTATAGTTCATCACGAAGCTCTTGTAGCTTGGTGGCAGTGATTGAAGAATTGTCAATGACACTATCATCAGGAAGATTAACTCCCAGTTGAATCAAGTGATTGCAGTACCCAGACATTCTGAGTATATGTTCACTGACAGAACTATTCTCCTCCATCTTGCAGCTGTAGAACTTATTGGAGACTTCATATCTCTCAATCCGGGCATTTGCTTGAAATATTAACTTCAACTCCTGGAACATCTCATATGCTCCATGACGTTCAAAACGTCGTTGAAGTCCCGGTTCTAAGCCGTAAAGCATGGCACACTGAACTATCGAGTAGTCATCAGCTTTGCTCTGCTAGACGTTTTTAACGTCATCAGCAGCAGCATCTGCAGCAGGCTTGGCACCCAGCAGTGCTTCCAGGACGTAATTCTTCTGTGCAGCAATGAGATAATCCTCAAGTTATGGACCCAGTCCGTGTAATTACTACCATCATATTTCAACCTTGCTTTCTCAAGGAACGCATTAAAATTTAACGGAACAACAGCACAGGCCATCTATCTACAACAACATAGACAAGCAAAATACTATCAGGTACTAAGTTCATGATCAATTTAAGTTCAATTAATCATATTACTTAAGAACTCCCACCTTAGATAAGACTATCCCTCTAATTCATCTAAGTGATTCATGTGATCCAATCAACTAAACCAACGATCAATCACGTGAAATGGAGTAGTTTTCAATGGTGAACATCACTATGTTGATCTTATCTACTATATGATTCATGCTTGACCTTTCGGTCTCAGTGTTCCGAGGCCATATCTGCATATGCTAGGCTCGTCAAGTTTAACCTGAGTATTCTGCGTGTGCAAAACTGGCTTGCACCCGTTGTATAAGAACGTTGAGCTTATCACACTTGATCATCACGTGGTGTCTCGGCACGACGATCTTTTGCAACGGTGCATACTTAGGGAGAACACTTGTACCTTGAAATTTTTAGTGAGAGATCATCTTATAATGCTACCGTCAATCAAAGAAGAATAAGATGCATAAAGGATAAACATCACATGCAATCAATATAAGTGATATGATATGGCCATCATCATCTTGTGCCTTTGATCTCCATCTCCAAAGCACCGTCATGATCACCATCGTCACCGGCATGACACTATGATCTCCATCATCTTGATCTTTACCAATGTGTCGTCACATGGTCATCTCGCCAACTATTGCTTTTGCAACTATTGTTATTGATAGCGATAAAGTAAAGCAATTACATGGCGATTGCATCTTATGCAATAATGAGACAACCATAAGGCTCCTGCCTGTTGCCGATAACTTCAACAAAACATGATCATCTCATACAGAAATTTATATCTCATCACGTCTTGACCATCACATCACAACATGCCCTACAAAAACAAGTTAGATGTCCTCTACTTTGTTGTTGCAAGTTTTACGTGGCTGCTACGGGCTTGAGCAAGAACTGTTCTTACCTATGCATCAAAAACCACAATGCAGTATAGTGATTTCTTTTTGATCTTCAGAAAGAACCATGTCCATTGAATCCGATTCAACTAAAGTTGGAGAAACAGACGCCCACTAGCCACCTGTGTGCGAAGCACATCTGTAGAACCTGTCTCGCGCAAGCATATGTGTAATGTCGGTCTGGGCCACTTCATCCAATAATGCCGCTGAATCAAGAATCCACTAGTGACGGCAAGCAATATGTATATACCGACGCCCACAACTCCTTTGTGTTCTACTCGTGCATATAACATCTACACATAAACCTGGCTCGGATGCCACTGTTGGGAACGCAGTAATTTCAATAAAAATCCTATGCACACGCAAGATCATGGTGATGCATAGCAACGAGAGGGGAGAGAGTTGTCCATGTACCCTCGTAGACCATTAAGCGGAAGCGTTATGACAACGCGGTTGATGTAGTCGTACGTCTTCACGATCGACCGATCCTCGGTACCGAACGTATGGCACCTCCGCGTTCAGCACACATTCAGCTCGATGATGTCCCATCAACTCATGATCCAGTAGAGCTCGAGGGAGAGTTTCGTCAGACGACGAGTGGTTACGATGTTGATGAAGCTACCGACGCAGGGCTTCGCCTAAGCACCGCTACGATATGACCGAGGTGGATTATGGTGGGGGGGCACCACACACGGCTGGGAGAGATTAATGATCAACTTGTGTGTCCTAGGAGTGCCCCTGCCCCCATATATAAAGGAGCAAGGGGGAGGCCGGCCGGCCCTATAGGGAGCGCCAGGAGGAGTCCTCCTAGTAGGAGTAGGACTCCCCTCTTTCCTACTCCTACTAGGAGGGGAAAAGGAAGGGGGAGAAGGAGAAGGAAAGGGGGGGCGCGCGGCCTGCCCTGGCCGGCCCCCTCTCTCTCTCTCCACTAGGGCCCAACAAGGCCCATTAACCCCCGAGGGGTTCCGGTAACCCCTCCGGCACTCTGGTAAAATCCCGATTTCACCCGTAACTCTTCCGACATCCAAATGTAGGCTTCCAATATATCAATCTTTATGTCTCGACCATTTTGAGACTCCTCGTCATGTCCGTGATCATATCCGGGACTCCCAACTACCTTCGGTGCATCAAAACATATAAACTCATAATACCGATCGTCACCGAACGTTAAGCGTGCGGACCCTACGGGTTCGAGAACTATGTAGACATGACCGAGACTCATCTCCAGTCAATAACCAATAGCGGAACCTGGATGCTCATATTGGTTCCTACATATTCTACGAAGGATCTTTATCGGTCAAACCGCATAACAACATACGTTGTTCCCTTTGTCATCGGTATGTTACTTGCCCGAGATTTCGATCGTCGGTATCTCAATACCTAGTTCAATCTCGTTACCACAAGTCTCTTTACTCGTCTTAATGCATCATCCCGCAACTGAACTCATTAGTCACATTGCTTGCAAGGCTTATAGTGATGTGCATTACCGAGAGGGCCCAGAGATACCTCTCCGATACAATCGGAGTGACAAATCCTAATCTCGATCTATGCCAACTCAACAATACCATCGGAGACACCTATAGAGCACCTTTATAATCACCCAGTTACGTTGTGATGTTTGGTAGCACACTAAGTGTTCCTCCGTATTCGGGAGTTGCATAATCTCATAGTCATAGAACATGTATAAGTCATGAAGAAAGCTAATAGCAACAAACTAAACGATCATCGTGCTAAGCTAATGGTCAATTGCATCATTCTCTAATGATGTGATCCCGTTAATCAAATGACAACTCATGTCTATGGTTAGGAAACTTAACCATCTTTGATTCAACAAGCTAGTCAAGTAGAGGCATACTAGTGACACTCTATTTGTCTATGTATTCACACATGTACTAAGTTTCTAGTTAATACAATTCTAGCATGAATAATAAACATTTATCATGATATAAGGAAATAAATAATAACTTTATTATTTCTTCTAGGGCATATTTCCTTTATTGTTCACCCACCATAATACTATGCTATCTTGAGAGAAGCCACTAGTGAAACCTATGGCCCCGGTCTATTTTTGCTATGCATCACCACGATCTTGCGTGTGCGTAGGATTTTTTTGAAATTACTGCGTTCCCAACAGTGGAACCGAGCCAGGTTTATGCGTAGATGTTATATGCACGAGTAGAACACAAAGGAGTTGTGGGCGTGGGTATATAATATTGCTTGCTGTCACTAGTTGATTCTTGATTCGGCGGCATTGTTGGATGAAGCGGCCCAGACCGACATTACGCGTACGCTTACGCGAGACTGGTTCTACCGACGTGCTTCGCACACAGGTGGCTAGTGGGTGTCAGTTTTTCTAGCTTTAGTTGAATCGATTCAATGAACATGGTTCTTTCTGAAGATAAAAAGCAATCACTATACCGCGTTGTGGTTTTTGATGCGTAGGTAAGAACGATTCTTGCTAAGCCCGTAGCAGCCACGTAAAACTTGCAACAACAAAGTAGAGGACATCTAACTTGTTTTTGCAGGGCATGTTGTGATGTGATATGGTCAAGACATGATGCTAAATTTTATTGTATGAGATGATCATGTTTTGTAACCCAGTTATCGACAACTGGCAGGAGCCATATGGTTGTCACTTAATTGTATGAAATGCAATCGCCATGTAATTGCTTTACTTTATCACTAAGCGGTAGCGATGGTCGTAGAAGCATAGTTGGCGTGATGACAACGATGCTTCGATGGAGATCAATGTGTCAAGCCGGTGACGATGGTGATCATGACGGTGCTTTGGAGATGGAGATGAAGGCACAAGATGATGATGGCCATATCATATCACTTATATTGATTGCATGTGATGTTTATCCTTTATGCATCTTATTTTGCTTAGTTCGGCGGTAGCATTATAAGATGATCTCTCACTAAATTTCAAGGTATAAGTGTTCTCCCTGAGTATGCACCATTGCTATAGTTCGTCATGCTGAGACACCACGTGATGATCGGGTGCGATAAGATCTACATTCACATACAACAGGTGCAAGTCAGTTTTGCACACGCGGAATACTCGGGTTAAACTTGACGAGCCTAGCATATGCAGATATGGCCTCGGAACACTGAGACCGAAAGGTCAAGCGTGAATCATATAGTAGATATGATCAACATAGTGATGTTCACCATTGAAAACTACTCCATCTCACGTGATGATCGGACATGGTTTAGTTGATATGGATCACATGATCACTTAGATGATTAGAGAGATGTCTATCTAAGTGGGAGTTCTTAAGTAATTTGATTAATTGAACTTTAATTTATCATGAACTTAGTTACCTGATAGTATTTTGCATGTCTATGTTGTTGTAGATAGATGGCCCGTGCTGTTGTTTCGTTGAATTTTAATGCGTTCCTAGAGAAAGCTAAGTTGAAAGATAATGGTAGCAACTACATGGACTAGGTCCGTAACTTGAGGATTATCCTCATTGTTGCACAGAAGAATTACGTCCTGAAAGCACCACTAGGTGACAAACCCGCTGCAGGAGCAACGCCAGATGTTATAAACACCTGGCAGAGCAAAGCTAATGACTACTCGATAGTTCATTGTGCCATGCTTTACGGCTTAGAACCGAGACTTCAATGATGTTTTGAACGTCATGGAGTATATGAGATGTTCCAGGGGTTGAAGTTAATATTTCAAGCAAATGCCCGAATTGAGAGATATGAAGTCTCCAATAAGTTCTACAGCTAAAATGGAGGAGAATAGTTCTGTCAGTGAGCATATACTCAGAATGTCTAGTTATCACAACCATTTGACTCAGCTGGGAGTTAATCTTCTCGATGATAGTGTCATTGACAGAGTTCTCCAATCACTGTCACCAAGCTACAAGAGCTTCGCGATGAACTATAATATGCAAGGGATGGTAAGACGATTCCTGAGCTCTTCGCAATGCTAAAGGCTGCGGAGGTAGAAATCAAGAAGGAGCATCAAGTGTTGATGGTCAACAAGACCACCAGTTTCAAGAAAAATGGTAAAGGGAAGAAGGGGAACTTCAAGAAGAATAGCAAGCCAGTTGCTGCTCAAGTGAAGAAACCCAAGTCTGGACCTAAGTCTGAGACTGAGTGCTTCTACTGCAAAGGAACTGGTCACTGGAAGTGGAACTGCCCCAAGTATTTAGCGGAGAATAAGGATGGCAAAGTGAAAGGTATATTTGATATACCATGTTATTGATGTGTACCTTACTAATTCTCGCAGTAGTGTCTGGGTATTTGATACTAGTTCAGTTGCTAACATTTGCAATTCGAAACAGGGGCTACGGATTAAGCGATGATTGGCTAAGGACGAGGTGACAATGCACGTGGGAAATGGTTCCAAAGTCAATGTGATCGCCGTCGGCACGCTATCTCTACATCTACCTTCGTGATTAGTTTTAGACCTAAATAATTGTTATTTTGTGCCAGTGTTGACATGAACATTATATTTGGATCTTGTTTGAGGCGAGACGGTTATTCATTTAATTAGAGAATAGTGGTTGTTCTATTTATATGAGTAATATCTTTTATGGTCATGCACCCTTGGTGAGTGGTCTATTTTTACTAAATCTTGATAGTAGTGATACACATGTTCATAGTATTGAAGTCAAAAGATGCAAAGTTGATAATGATAGTGCAACTTATTTGTGGCACTTCCGTTTAGGTCATATTGGTGTAAATCGCATGAAAAACTCCATTCTGATGGACTTCTGGAATCACTTGATTATGAATC
>NW_024113515.1:0-12238 GCF_003073215.2 Triticum urartu
GTCCTCCTCTTCGTATGCTGCGTGCATAGACGCGGCTCCACCAGTTGCTCGCGTGCTTGGCAACGCGGCGGCATCGCGAGGAGGGACTGCAGATGATGTGAGCGGGTGAGCCTTCGGCTTCATGGCACAAGGATGGCGGCGACACGGTGATGATGGGCGAGAAATTTTTGGCCGGAGCAGGCGGTCGCCGGCATGCACAACGGCGGCGGCATCATATTGATGAGTGCGTGTGTGGGAGCTTACTTTAGTTTTATATATAAGGTTGGTCAAACTTAAAAGAAAACCGTACTAGTACACATAAACATTAGACTTAGGCAGCGCTTTTATTAGTTAGTACCACAGCCACGATAAGGAATCCAGTGCAAGCGCATGAACCGCGGCCGCGCGGTCGATCGAACGGTGCGTCACCGTGTCGCGCTCGAAGGACATCCACCGAACCTTTTTGTGTGTGTGAAAACAATCCTCGAATATTACTCAACTTTTTTCCTGTGAAAGTTCTTGACGCTGCAATATTTCCATATATTTGAATTTAGCTCCAGTTTGTCTTTATTTGGATTTGGACGTTTTAGGTGCGCCCTAGTTTTTTTTAATACTGATTTTGTGTGTGTGACTGAGAAAGAACGTGTGTATGTGTCCATATGTGTGTTGTGGTGGAAGGGCAATGTGGAGACGGTGTGCGTGTGATACGGACATAGAGAGGTGTGAATGTGGAAATGATCATGCATGAGTGAGACATAGACAGATGCCGATACGTTGTGAGAACGGTCTTCTACTTTACTTGTGTGTGTGTGTGAGAGAGAGAGAGACAGAGAGAGGAGCATCCGTAACACAACAACCATCTCTCTCGATTCGTATGTCCCTCGCATGGTCGCATGCAACACATGCATCCACGCGCACATTTTGACACCCTCACCCGGCCCCTGCCCACCTCAAGGCCCGCACAATCTCTTCGTGAATACCCATTTCTCTCCTTAGATTTGTTTTCTCTCAATATCTGACACACACACACACAGACACACGCAACACAACACACACACACTCCCCCGAGCACACAATTCATCCCCATCCAAGGTTATACGGCGACCACTCTCGCTTCTGCTTCTTTGCACCCCAACATGCACAACACCTCAATCTTCAAAGAGGGCATCGAGCAGATCAAAGACGGCGACCACACCGCGTTAGAGAATGTGGGGTCATTTGGAAGCAGGGTGATGTGACGACGGCTGAATGACTCCTCCCCCCACCCTCTCTCTCTCTTGCACAAAATTACCAATCCCTCTCTCCCCCGCAGAAAATTGTCAATCCCTCAACCCACGAAATCCTTCCCCTCTCGTCCATGTTTTTCCAGCTCTCTCATCAAACATGTTGTCTCTTCTCCTTCCACGTATACAGAATCCAGATGCACACGCATCTCATGTATATTAAATGTATCCATCTTTCTCACAGACCTAACTTCTTCCTCTCTCTTTCTCTCTCTATCTCTCTCTCTATCTTGTTAGGTTTGTCTCCTACTCTCTCGTCCACATACATACAATCTTTCCCGCCCTATCTGCTCCATCTTCAAAAGCTCTCTCTGCATGTTTCATTCACACATTGGGATATGTTAAAATGTTGCTTCTATAATGGCTGATGTAGAGTTATGGTTGTTTTTGTTGCATCCTACAAAGTAATAACTATGAAATGCATTTAGATTCTCATTTGACTGGGATTATGTGAGTTTGAGCATGTTGTGAAGTACTATAGACCTTGTATACATCTTGGGATTCAAGAATGATTGTAACTATTGAATTGTATAGACCATTACATTCGAAGTCAATAGCCTAATATATTTCTTTCACAATTTCAACAAATGATTAGTTCACTACAAACTAAGAAAACAAATGTGTAATCCCTCCGTTTTTATTTAAGTCCGCGTATTAGCATTGGTCAAAGTCAAGTTTTGTAAACTCTCAGAAAGCTTATAACAAAAAATATTAACATATACAGTAACAAATAAATACCATTAGATTCATTATTGAATGTAATTTCACATCATACATATTTGTTATGGTAAATGTTTATATTTTTCTATAAACTTGGTCAAACTTTAGGAAGTTTGACTTCGGTCAAACCTAATATGCAGAGTTTACTACTACTACTCGTTAGTTGCTTAGCCGAATCACTCAACACGCCACACAGGGAGTCCAGTGTCACAAAATTTTGAGGTCGGCGGGAAAATATCCCACGACCCTGATTCGAGCAGTGGGAAGTTACCATCATAGCCTTTGGAACAGGCCTACGGATGACGCTTGGTAGGGGGCTGTTTTCGTAACTTCAGGTTCACCCTACCCAGCCAACCCCACCCCGGCACCCAGAGTAGTACACCTGAATACTCCCCATTTTCTATCCCCACCACAAAATAGACTTCTCCACGGCAACGCAGCCTTCATGCTCCTCCCCTTTACATCGGCGCACTCATCCACCGCAGCGCATCTGCCTCATCGACGACCTCGTACGCCGCACTGGAGCCGGTCCACCGTCATCGTCATACACGGAGCCTCTTCCCCGACGTCGTCTTCCACGGTCTCGGATCTGCTTCCCGGAAGCCGACGCCAAGCGCAGAAGTACCACCGTTGTGGACAATGAACTGACTCCCGTTGCCGACCATGACTCACAGAGGCCGCCGCGACCATCGTTCTCCTCCTCGATTGGTAATGTGTATATTGAATCACTTAGCAGTACATGTGCAGTTCCAATTTTGTTCATACCTACCCTTCAGATTTCCTGGGTGCTATTGTTCCCGTAAAAGTAATTGGTTATAGCCTCCATTGTCCAACAGAATATCATCTTGTAATTGTGCGTCGCTCCTGTATCGCACTGTGCTTGGGTAGGTTTTTCATCTGCAACCAGTAGTGTGGCAAATGATGGAAAGGTTTTTAGAACTAGCAAGATGCCCATGTGTTGCACGCATCAAGATGCATTTGTATGAGTAGTTTATCTTGTGGGAAAAAAGGATGAACGAGGGAAGGCCTTATTTACAAATCTGGAGAGGGGTATGGGTATCATTTTGCAAAATTCCCATTTGTTTCCTTCCTATCTGTCAGATATAAATCGGACGGCCTATATTGCAAGAAAAAAGTATAGAGAAAAAAAAGTAGACAGTAAAGGAAGTAGAGATAAATATTAAATATTAAATATAACAGTAGAGAAGAGAGTAGAGATAGCATGTTGAGATTTTTAAAGCGCTGCGCGTTGCGATTCTGTTGGAGATGCTCTAACATGGCAGCCGAGTGCTTTAATGTTGCCCACAAGATGCGCGAGTATTACTAGTAGTATATTTTTCTTGCTATGTTGAGATTTTAAAACCACGAGTGCGAACATGCAGAGGAGCAATGAAGACCAAACACGGGATATTCGGGACATCTTCAAGGAGCGTGGCAAGTTAAAGAGGAGCTGCACCGAACCTGTAAAACGAGCTTTGGTAAGTAATACCCTTTAAATTACTTTCGTGTAGCCTCGTGTTCTTCTATGTGTATATGTTGTAGTTTTTGTTTCTCTTAAGCGTGGTGTTCTTCGATGTGTAATAAGAAGAGTCTTAATCGTCCTAATGCTTTTGTTTTTAGCTTGATGTAGGAAGTGGGTGTTCTCACTTTGTAGTCTGTTTTTATTTTTTTCCTTTTGAATTCACTTCTCCGAGTTCTGTTTATCTGGCTTCTACTAAATGGATCAGGCTTGCTCTGAGTATTGACCTAAAAAAGAAGTAACTTCATGTCAGGATGCAGTTCCTGCGAGGAGGGAAGTATGGTCAACCTCGAGATCATGTTTCTAAAATGAGGCTGGATTACACACAAGGTGCCAGTTCCCTAATGATGCTGGATTAGACACAAGGTGCAAATTCCCAGATGATGCTGGATTACACACAAGCCAGGTGGAGTCGTCAGCTGTTCGTGTCCTCGTGGCGTTAGTAAAGGCTGAAAGAAAGCGTGCAGCAGCCCTTCAGAATGTAGCTGAGTTCCTGAAGAAGCGAAAAGAGCAATCATATGCTCTCTTCACCCAAGCCAAAGAAGAGATGGAAGAAGCCAGAAATAAGCTAGCAGAGGCAGAGCAGGCTAGGCGTTTCCTGCTATCTAAAATTGTTGTCAGTACAAAACTTCCTTCGTAATAGCTAGGTTCAAATGTTTATCCAGTCAGCATGCCTGTTATGATGTCCGTGCATCTACTGATGTGGCACAAAATGTATTTTTTCGGGTCATGTAATAACAGCAATTAATTTCCAAACAATAAGAGATGAAGCATTGGACATGGTATAGTTCACGCGCAAGCCCGACATTCCAAGTTCAACTTCCACATCAAACTCATGTTCACAGATATCTGCACATTCATACATAATGTCCACAACAAGCCAAAAAATGTGAGGCGAGCTGCTACCAGTGCGAGCACAACAAGTCAAGACCATGCGTAAATTAATTATATTATAGTCATTTTTTGTGTTCTAAAATGCCTGCCGGCTCGCGGAAGGACGTGTTGCCGGCACACGCGCCGATTCAATGAAGGTAGGCGGGGCAGTCTTAAGCTGGTTACACGCGGCGAGGAGGCATGCTCAGCCGGGCCTGCAGCGAGTGCGGCCCTCTTGGCTAGCGCGCCGGTTCAATGCTTGCGCTATGAGAGGTCGCGCCCATGTCAGAGCAATTACGCGGCGAGGAGGCGTGCTCAGCTGACTATTCCTACAAAGGTGCTCCACCACGTATCCGGTACCCGCGAATGCAGCAATCGTGCACCTAGGGTTTTAGGGTTTATTTGTTAACGTCGCCTTTCCGTAACGCTCATGTGTGCGAGACAGCGAGAGACCGACTGCGTGCGTGCGCCTCTTCTCTTCGTATATGTACTCCACCGTTTGTTTGGTGTCCAAAAAATTATAATAACTACTAGCAATGTGCCAATGCGTTGCCACACGATCAACGTAGATTAATACATATTCACCGATTTGATAGAAAAAGTCTAGTTTTGAAATATGTATATCACTAAAAATATATTATGTTTCACTCAAAATATATTCCTTTGGCGGTTGTGATGAGATAAGGGAGGAATGTTGTTGGTTTCAAGATTCGAGAAGTGGTATATGTCTAGTTTCTACTCTTACTAGCAAGATGCCCGTGCGTTGCACGGAACATCAAGATCTTGTGGGAGAAAAGGATGAATGAGGGAAGGCCTTATCTGCAAATGTGGTGAAGAGTGCGGGTAAATTGCCATATTTTCCTTCCTATCTGTCAGATATAAATCAGACGACCTACATTGCAGGATGGCAGGCCCACCATCATCACCAACTCTATTTTTTATACCTACTCTTATAAAAAGCACTGTCACTGATGATCGTGTGCCTGCCATCCTGCAATATAGGCCGTTCAATCTATATCTGACGGATAGGAAGGAAACTATGGCAATTTTGCAAAAAAGATACCCACACCCCTCTCCACATTTGGGGCGTTCATCTTGCTACTCATACAAATGCATCTTGATGTTCCGTGCAACGCATGGGCATCTTGCTAGTTGTTGCAAAAAGCCCATGTGTGTGTGAGAGAGAGGGAGAGTGGAGGAGGACAGAGTGGATGTGTGACAAACACACAACGAGTGTGTGTGCGATAGGTATCAACTTAAAATCAGGCGATAGTGTGTGTGTGCACGATCGAGAGGGCGTGTCTCAAGAAGGGAAGGAAATCTACATAGATACACGGAGCGGGAGAGAGACATGTATGCGATGGATGAAGCACGAGTGTGCGCGTGTATAAACATATCTAGAGGCTAGCTAGTCGATAAATGTTTGTGAGAGAAATACGAGTCGGGGTGCAAAAGCGAGAGTTTTGTGTGTGTGAGAGAGAGAGAGACGGTAGTCGGGAAGGGGAGTGGAACCAGGAGTTGTGTGTGTGTCTGTGAGAGAGAGAGAGAGGAGACGGTAGTCGGGGTTGTCTGATCGGTAAACAAATGAATAATGTCAGTCTGGGATGGAGACGAAAAGGAGACCGCAACAAATGTTGTGTCTACATGAGAGAGAGAGAGAGTAATTTTAGTGGTATGAGTCATATGAAGAGACATATAGGGTGTGTGAGAGAATCCCATAGAGAGAAAGACAAAGTGAAAGACGAGTGGAGACTGTGTGTGTGGCGGTGAAAAAGAAAGCTTAGGTACCGAGTGATACCAGAGAACAGTAGAGACGTGAGAGATAATGAAAACCGTGTAATGTATAATGATAGGGAGAGTGTGAAACTTCTCAAGGGAGATGTCGAGAGACCATGTTTGTGAGGATAGGAGAAACATGAAGTGAGCGTGCGGGTGAGCTGGAGAAAAGAGAGTGATAGCTACCTGAAGGAGCATGCATGCGAGAGATATGGGCATGAAAGGAGTGAACAAAAAAGGGATTCAAATATTTGAATTCGAGATGATGATACATGTAATCCATACTCGAACCAAAATTGATCTATCAAACATGCACAGTCATATGAATTCACGCACATCTATGTTATTTAATATGTAGATATTACTGATCCATACATTTTAGTAGAACATAATTTGGTTAAATTTTTTTGAATTCAACCTTAAGATTTCGAGATTGTTGTATTTGTAAATCATATTATACATATAAAGGAGCATAATTATTTGTTGTGCTTTTGAAAGTATATATAAAAAAATGATGTATATAGAATGTAATTCCAATTGAAAATGGATCCCACCCAAAAAAATAGAATACAAACGGGATTCGAATTGAGTTGGCACGGTAAACGTGCACTCTGCAAAATTTGAACAAAGCGGGGAAAGTCACAGTAACCGCCGGAAACCAAAATCTGCGAGATGGAAATCACTACTGCCTATCCCTGCCACGGAAAGCCTATCTCCTGGATTTCTATAGGTTTCGATAAGGGTAGGTTTGTAATTTCAGCCAAACGTGACGTAACCGCCTCTCACCCGGATTCATACATGGTGGGCGCCAAAACACAGTGTGTCCTCGACCGAAATCGACCCCCTCCCCGATTCATATTCATACACGGTGGGCGCCAAAAACAAACTATCGTCGACAAATATTCGGTGTATGCGAGATTACCGTCCTATACCCAACCGACTAATGTTGCTATGATGTAGTAGAAATTTGAAACGGGGGCTAAGTTAGTAAATTTTCTCGCATTTGAGACAAGCGCGCCCTGAATACATGGTTTCCCCCTTCCTCTCTACCTCCCGTTTCCCCATTCGTACTCCGTGGGCGCCAAAACACCCTCTCCACCCCACCCTCCTCCGTCCCCCGCCATCTGCCACCCCATCCACCGCCGTCCTCCTCCACCATGTCGGAGCTGATACCCCGACGCCGCCGTCCATTACGAGAGATCGACCTCTCTCATCCACGGCTTCGGACCGGGATCCTTGCATCCCGTCCTCTCGCTTCATCCCCGCCGTCGTCCACCTTGCCGGCACCGCTCCTACGACCGTATCGTCCACCACGCCCCGCCACCACCGTCTACCCTCCTAGATCTGCTTCCACGCCGCCGACAGCCATCGCTACCGCAGCACCATCAAATTCTCAGCAGATGCGTATGCGGCGCCGCACCAGAGGCGGTACTCTTTCGTATCTGCGCAACTTATTTATCGCAGCAAGAAAATAGATCACCACTGCTTTACCCTGATTTCTTGTCTTGGTTGCAAAGTTTCCTTTGTCCGGTTTGCACCTTCAGATCCGCCATGGCACACTCAACACTATACTCCCAATGCTTATGGTTTTCCCCTTTTATATTCCACACTAGTTAAATCACAGTAAACTAATTTTCAAAATTGGGTCAGTCGATTTTTCAAAACTCGCCGGAGTTCGCCGGTGCGATCGAAGGGGCTCGGGTGGTTGTGGGGCCTCGCTGAACGAAGAAAACTCAACGCGGGTGGGGGTTGGGGCGGGGTGGGGGTGGGGGTGTCTGAGGAACACAGGCGGTGGGGGCCGGTGGTCCGGCCGGCGGCCCGTGCGGTGTTCTGTATGGAAAGAATCAGAGACGAGGAAGAAGAAGGGTTAGGAGACGTAGGATCTTCATCCAACCGCCTGAAATGGTCGGGAGACAGCTGGGAGTTGCATTCTTAATGCGCTCTGGTTCATCATGTGTGGGCACTGCGCAACCAACATTTTATTGTCCAAAATCTGCTTGCTCTTCTTTACCATGTTCCTCTTCCGTTCTTCTTTAATATGTACTTTCTCCGTTCCTAAATACAAGTCTTTGTATAGATTCCACCATGGACTACATATGGAGCAAAATGAGTGAATCTACACTCTAAAATGTATATGGATACATCTGTATGTGATCCATAGTAGAAATCTCTACCAAGTCTTATATTTTGGAACGGAGGGAGTATGATAGTAGTACAGTATGTTCCTTGTACTGAAGATGAGCAGGGACATTTGCAGTGTAGAGGTCTATACAGTCGGTTGTGATGGAAACTTTGAGCCTCTTTGATTCGTAGGATCTTGTAAACATAGGAATAGGATTTGTAGTGGCCTGCCTACTTGAATCCTATAAGAATAGCAAGGAAATGCAGGGAGCTGTGTCGCCTTTGAGAGTTACACTGGTATGAACAGTACCGCACCTTCACTTGAAGAGAGCTGGTATCCAAAGCCTTTCTAGCCGTACCGGCAATACTAGCACATATATTCCAGCAAGTTCCACTTTGCTGATTTTACTCTGATGCTTAAGGTTTTCCCGTTATATCTACACTATGATCTGTGTAGCTGCTTTGTGTCGCACTATCATCAGTCCACTCTTGAAGCTAAACACTGCAATGACTTACAAAATTGGCACCAAGGCATTGAGTGCCATTCTGGATGTAATGAAACTCATATGCTCCCCACCTGTTGATTCTTGTTCAGAATATGATCCTAATGACTATTCTAACCTCGAGAAGTCAAAGGTAGATGGCCTGTCCTGTTCACCCATCAAGGTGCCTTTTCTAATTTGGCAATGTTTTATTGATTGCGGGTATCTTGCATATGTTGTCTTGCATTTCTTCTACTTTGTTGCACCGCCATCTGCTTAGTTTACTCATCATATATGTCGAGATGTCATGCCCATCCATTATCAATACATATTCCATCTGTCATCATACCATGTTATTCCACTCAAATGTTGTTCTTATGCATCAGACATCAAAAAGGAAGAGGGTGATTGCCAAACCTGAAGGAGCACCAGTAAAGTCCTTGAAAAACGTGGTGGTGCCGGAGAAATCAGACAGCACCTCACTTATATTGGCTGTACAACCAGTGACACAAAACGTAGGACCGACTCCAGCAGACTGTACCCATACTTCACTGGCCACACCACTAGCCCCATCACATAGGACCTACACTCCAGCAAAAGGTATACCGATTTCATTTTCCATAGCACCAGCTGTACCACAGAAAAATCCCACTCCAGCAAAAAGTACAGCAAGTCCACCGGCCGAAGACCTATCCCAACTGCAGAGACGGCCAATTCCTGCAGATTGGAACCCCATTCCATTTATTCCCAGGTTAAAAGACAATGCTTTCAATGTTGTTAGGGACTACGTGCATATATTCCCATCATGGGAAGATTATTGTGAAGACAAACACCATTTTCACATCTTCCTGTCCAACTTACGTGTAAGTGCTATTATTCATGGTTATTAATTTCTTGTTTTCTGCTGATTGAACACATCAATGATTTACATTACATTGTTGTAACTAGGCGAGGGTCAATCTGGATAGTCATGACGAGCAAAGATTGCTTGTGCTTTTCAAGGAAGCATTGCAGCAGTATCGGTGTTACCTGAGGAAATCACACTTTGATGGCAAGTCTATAAATGAATTTCCGATGAAGTCTCCTGTGCTAAATTTAGAAGACATTGAATGGAAAAAGCTTGTTATGCACTGGTCTTGTTCCCAGGATGAGGTACTGTCTATGAAATCACATGACAATTTGAACTTCTACTTTTCCGCATGTGCCTTACGGATGTTTTTTGCAGGAAATTTTCTCGAAGAAGAATTCCGGTTTGACAAGAACGACAGGATATCGCAAATATGCTGCCCGCTGCTTTGCTCTTGTTAGTACCTGTTTTCCTGTATCACTGTACTTGCATACAGACCTGGTTCATTATGTGACAGCAGTATGCATGATAGCTTGCTTATCAATTGTTCGCTCCAAATTATCTGATCTATATGAATGGTTACATTAGTGTAGAATATATCCAATGCCAATGTTTTTTAGCTCTGCATTGTTCTTGTAACTACATGCTGTCCTTTATCAGTGTACTTATAATGACAGGTAGTTGTTCATGTACCATCACTCTGCAACTTATTTTCCTTTGCCCTCCATTTTCTACACATCAGATCTATATTTACTATTACCATAAGGTTGGTACTGAAGAAGTTTAGCTGTGCATTGCTCTTGGCTGTACCTTTTGCCTATATCGTTGCACTTACATACTTGGTTATGTAGCATCACTCTTCATCTTATCTTAAATATTCTCAATTTTTTCATATATTATCACATCTATATTTACTCTTAACAAAATGTAGAATAAAGGCAATGCTTTTGAAGAAGATTCTGTGGTAAACTTCTTGAATTGCCCCCCCCCCATCAGCATGGACAAGGCCTTTATAGAGCCTGTCTTCACCAATAATGTAAGTTTGTCCATCTCAAGCCTTCAAACTTTGTCGTATATATTTAGTTAGGCATGACTGCAACAACTGTTTATTTTTGGTGTTTGCATCAAATTGCTTGTTTAAAATTTATTATGTAGTTCGTAAACAAAAGTTTGTCCTTTCTCAATTTAAGTTTTCAGTTGTACAACCAAGTTCCTTCTTCATACCATGTAAATTAAACTATACAGAGCAAGTGCTCTTCTTTTGCACTTCATGTATGCTTCTATTCTTCATCCGTAATCCAGTGGTGTGGTGAACCTACCCACTACAGCACAATGTCATATTCTGCAATGTCTTAACTATGAACAATGTCATATCATTCTACTATTATTTAAACCGTCTCTTTATTTGCCAATCTGAAATGGTATAAATTGACAGCACACTAACCATTGATACTTATGAGTTCTTGATCTGTAATCCAGTGGTGTCGTGAAGCTGCCAACTCCTTCATAATGTCATTTCCTGCCATGTCTTGACCTGAACAATACCATATTGTGTTAATGCAATTTTAAGCTGTGTCACTTTATTCGTCGGTAAGAAATGTGATGAATTGTCAACACTGATACTTTTATGTGCAAAACCTGTCATCTGTCTGCTTGTTTATCTTTCAGAGTGAGGAAGATATAAGTGTTGAACAAGCGCAGTCTCATCATCTTGCTCAGCTGCTTGCGCTGCAGCTCCCCAGCAGGGCTAACCTTTCTTGAACTCTATTGAAGTGCTGTCGATTTTGTATATTATTTTGTCGGTGTGTTTATTTGCACTGGTGGCGATCTTTGATGCCCCGTGTATATAATCTACTGTCTGCTTGTGCTTTATTATCATAGTGGCAAACTTTGATGCCCAGTGGATGTAATATGCCATAATTTTTTTTATTGTATAGTCTAGGTTTTTTCTTATTCACGATGCTGCAGTTATTTTACTGTATATATATCCTTTCTTTGCAGTAAACCGGCCAAACCGTAAAATTACGATACATAATCGGGCCGTCATGCAATCACGATGTAGTTTGGGCCTGAAACGTGCCGAACAGCTCACGGGCCGGTAGCAGCCCGAAATGAACCCCGACCCATGATTGTGCGAATCAAATCACGGGCTTTTAACAGGCCAAAATTGTCTCGGTCCTTGTTTGGCCCAATCAGATATCGGCTGCGAGCAGGCCGGATGCAAACCGGGCCGTAGTTAGGCCCAACTATATGACGGGCTTTTAACAGGCCGAAATTAATATAGGGCCGAAATGTTAAATGGGCCCTTAACAGGCCAAAACTAATATCAGCCCGAATTACTAAGTGGGCCTTTAGCAAGTGGGCCCAAAAGCATAGTGTCCAGTTGACGGGCCGAATCTGATATGGGCCATAATTGAGCCCAAAGCCTCTTAAGGGCCGGACCTGATCTGGGCCATAATTTGGCCCAGAATGTGTAGGCTTTTAATGGGCCGGGTCTCATATGGTCCACTATTAGGCCCGGAGCGTGGCAGGCCATTAATGCACCAGATCAAATATGGGCCGACATTTGGCCCAAAACATGGCAGCCAGTTAATGGGCCGGCCTACTAGGGTCCTCAAAATCTTGTGGGCCTGTGGGT
>NW_024113516.1:0-26582 GCF_003073215.2 Triticum urartu
TTTCCGATACCCTTCAAAGACTAGAGACTTGTCAGATTCCATTAGAACAAGGCAACGATATTTTCCAAATATCACAATCATGTTTAAATCGCAAAGCATTGAGACAGACATTAAGTTGAAACCAAGGGATTCAACAAGCATCACTTTATCCATGTGTTGATCCTTTGAGATTGCAACTCTACCTAGACCCAATACCTTGCTTTTACCAGTATCAGCAAATGTGATGTGACTTGTCAGATGGACGTAGTTGAGTCCATGAGAAGACTTCGCTTGCCAGTCATGTGATTAGTACACCCACTATCAATAATCCATTCTGAAGCAGCTGGTGTCATACCCTACAGTGCAGTTAGGGGGATAGGCTTCACGAAGAGAATTGTGAAGCATAAACATTTGACGAGCAAGTGGATTATGAAAGCTTAGATCGAGGTTAGGACTGATAGGGCAAGTAGCAAGCGACTCAGGAACAAAATACATAATAAGACCATTTGGGCATTTGATCTTGCGCCCTACAAGATGTTTAAGGTCCCCAGCAATAGCTTCAGACGAATTTGATTTTCGGCTGGAGACCCTTCCCTGCAAAAGAGAGTTAAGCTTTCTTAGCCACCCACATCTTCAAGGGTGGCTTCGAAGCAATGAGTCTAAGTGCAGCATCTGAGAACTTTGGCTTTGGAGCCCTAGCAAATAGTCTTGCAGGGTGGACAATAGTACTCATAAGAATAAGCAGAGTAGTTCTTGGTCTTATGAACATGGCGGTTTGATGAAACGCGCTCATATTCATAGGCCTGAGTATGGCTTCCCTGCAAAACATTTGCATTAGTGCGACTCAGGTGAGTCCTTTGTCTGTATGAAGCCTTTGGACCATATGAAGCCTGTGGTCTGGGGTTTGTCTTCTTCACTTGTGGTGTCATGACGACATTCATAGGAAGATTCTCCAACACTTTTTCGGCACCCAGACTTTCTTCATAGGTGGCCCATTCCTGCAGTTAGTACCAATATACCTGGCAAACACTTCACCATTCTGATTCTTAAACAGTTTATAGTTTGCATCAAAGGATTCATCAATAACAATGGGATTAGCACAAGTGAAGCCAGACAGGGTGGATGGATCCACTGAAGGTTCCTTTGCAGCAACCCATGTGGTTTTGGGGTACTGCTCAGGTTTCCAGTAAGAGCCATCAGCATTCATTTTCCTTTCGAACCCAAGACCCTCTTTCCTAGGGTTTCGGTTCAGGATCTGCCTTTTGAGGACATCACATAGTGTCTGATGCCCTTTGAGACTTTTGTACATCCCTGTTTCAAGCAATGTCTTCAACCTAGCATTCTCATCAGCAATAGCAGTGGTATCCTCAGCAGAGGGGTTAGTTACCACATCAACAGTTGAAGATTGCAATAGTAGCAGCAGTAGAACATCAGCAACAAGTAGCGTGCACGCTCAATGCATTTAAGACATGGTGGTTCAAATCCTTCCTGAGAGGAACTGATCTGTTTGGCGCGAAGTGACTCGTTTTCCTTTTGAAGATCTTCATGAGCCGCTCTCAATTTCTCAAGATCTTGCTTCCTTTGAAGATAATCATAGGAAAGCTTTTCATGAGTTGTTGAGAGCGTTTCATGACGACTTTCAAGTTCCTCATACTTAACATGAAGATTTTTTATGTCTTCAATTAAGGACGAGATCGAGTCATTTCAGCGTCTAACAGGTCATCGCTTTTGTCTAACAGTTTTTGAATATGTTCCATAGCTTTCTGTTGTTCAGTTGCAATTTTAGCAAGTGTTTTGTAGCTGGGTTGGAATCCACAATCAGAGTCATCTTCACTGGATGTTTGATAGTGAGCATTGCGTGAGTTTACCTTGGCACCACGTGCCATGAAGCAATAGGTGGGAGCGGAGTCGTCCTTGTCATCAGCGTGGGTGATGGAACCATTGTCTTCAGTGTTGAAGATGGACTTGGCAACGTAGGTTGTAGCCAGACTTGCAACGCCAGATCGACTCCTCCTCAGACTCCACCTCCGCCTCCTCAAAGACTCCTCCTCTGAATCCATTTCCTTGCCAACAAACGCACGAGCCTTGCCAGATGAGCTCTTCTTGTGTGATGAAGACTTTGAGGAAGACTTGGAAGAAGACTTTGAGTATTTCTTCTTCTTCTTGTCGTCAGAATCAATACTCCTTGCTCTTCTTCTTCTTGTTCTCATTGTCCCACTGGACACTCAGAGATGTAGTGGCCCAGGTTTCTTGCACTTGTGACATGTTCTCTTCTTGTAGTCATGAGCAGAAGCTTCATCATTCCTTGAGCTTGATCGTGAAGACTTTCTGAAGCCTTTCTTCTTGGTGAATTTTTGGAACTTCTTCACAAGCATAGCAAGCTCCTTTCCAATGTCTTCAGGATCATCAGAACTGCTGTCAGATTCTTCTTCAGATGAGGAGACAGCTTTTGCCTTCAAGGCACGAGTTCGCCCATAGTTGGGACCGTAGATGTCTCTTTTCTCAGAAAGCTGAAACTCATGTGTGTTGAGCCTTTCAAGTATGTCAGACGGATCGAGTGTCTTGAAGTCAGGACGTTCTTGAATCATCAGGGCTAGGGTGTCAAACGAGCTGTCAAGTGATCTCAGGAGTGTCTTGACGACTTCATGCTTGGTGATCTCAGTAGCGCCGAAGGCTTGAAGCTCATTTGTGATGTCAGTGAGTCGATCAAACGTGAGCTGAACATTCTCATTGTCGTTTCTCTTGAAGCGGTTGAAGAGGTTGCGAAGGACACTGATTCTTTGATCTCTCTGGGTTGAGACGCTTCGTTGACCTTGAGAGAGCTAGAGCAGCTTGGATTCAACACACAGGCCAAAGTGCAGTTGTTTAATATTCTAAGTTTAAGGGAGTTAAAAGTCAACAAATCTTACAAACACAATATCATTCCAAGCATGCAAAGAGTAATGAGCAGCGGAAAGTAAAGCATGCAACTTGCAAGAATGTAAAGGGAGGGTTTGGAATTCAAACGCAATTGGAGACACGGATGTTGTCATGGTTCGATAGGTGGTGCTATCGTACATCCACGTTTGATGGAGACTTCAACCCACGAAGGGTAACGGTTGCGCGAGTCCACGGAGGGCTCCACCCACGAAGGGTCCACGAAGAAGCAACCTTGTCTATCCCACATGGCCGTCGCCCACAAAGGACTTGCCTCACTACGGTAGATCTTCACGAAGTAGGCGATCTCCTTGCCCTTACAAACTCCTTGGTTCAACTCCACAATCTTGTCGGAGGCTCCCAAGTGACACCTAGCCAATCTAGGAGACACCACTCTCCAAGAAGTAACAAATGGTGTGTTGATGATGAACTCCTTGCTCTTGTGCTTCAAATGATAGTCTCCCCAACACTCAACTCTCTCTCATAGGATTTGGATTGTGGTGGAAAGAAGATTTGAGTGGAAAGCAACTTGGGGAAGGCTAGAGATCAAGATTCATATGGTTGGAATGGAATATCTTGACCTCAACACAAAGTAGGTGGTTCTCTCTCAGAAAATGTGTATTGGAAGTGTAGGTACGTTCTGATGGCTCTCTCCACAATGAAGAGTGGGTGGAGGGGTATATATAGCCTCCACACAAAATCTAACCGTTACACACAATTTGCCAAACTCGGTGGGACCGAATGGTTAAACTCGGTCGGACCGATTCAGCAAACCTAGTGACCGTTAGGTTTTCGGTGGGACTGAGATGCAACTCGGTAGGACCGATATGGTTAGGGTTAGGGCATAACGTAATCTCGGTGTGACCGATTACACAAACTCGGTGGGACCGATTTTGGTAATAAGCTAACCAGAGAGTTGGTCAGGCAAACTCGGTGAGACCGATTACACAAACTCGGTGGGACCGATTTTGGTAATAAGCTAACCAGAGGTTTGCATTGTAATCTCGGTAGTACCGATTGCTCAAACTCGGTGAGACCGATTTTGGTAATGGACATACACAGAGAGATTACAATCCCATCTCGGTGAGACCGAGATCCCTATCGGTGAAACCGATTTGCTAGGGTTTGTGGCAGTGGCTATGACATCTGAAACTCGGTGGCGCGGATAGAAGAATCGGTGGGGCCGAGTTTGACTTTTGTTTAGGTCATATGTGGATGTGGGAAGGTAGTTGAGGGTTTTGGAGCATATCACTAAGCACTTTGAGCAAGCAAGCCATTAAGCAACACCTCATCCCTCCTTGATAGTATTGGCTTTTCCTATAGACTCAATGTGATCTTGGATCACTAAAATATAAAATGTAGAGTCTTGAGCTTCTGAGCTTGAGCCAACTTTTTGTCCTTAGCATCTTGAGGGTTCCACATCCTCTAGTCCATGCCACTCCATTGTTGAACTTATCTGAAACATACTAGGTAAAAGTGTTAGTCCAACAAGAGATATGTTGACATTAATTACCAAAACCACCCAGGGAGCACTTGTGCTTTCAATCTCCCCCTTTTTGGTAATTGATGACAACATACATCAAAGCTTTAGATAAAGATATAGAGAATAGCAAGTAAAGCTTTGGAAAGACATGTAACATGCATAGGCTCCCCCTACATGTATGCAATCATGTGAATATTGAATATAGGAGCATGTGAATGCGTAAACATGACAGAGTAAGCAATGTGTTACATGTATCTTGGCTATATGCATCAGAGCAAATGATGTGAATGTGAGAAATGTACCTTCATGCTCATGAGTCCTTCTTGCAAACAGTATGTACATCAGCAAGAACTTCTCATTCACATGACTGTGATGCATATACTTACCTTGTGGTCTTGAGTTGGCTTAGGATGGGATGAACCTGCGCAAACAAGGTTAAATAACACAGATACACCTACTGCAGAGCAAGCAAGAGAAACCACAAGAGAACCAAGACTGGGATGACATGTAGAGTGAGTACTAAGTACCACATTGGATATAGACATGTCCCCAAAGGTAAAGATATGCAATAAAATCAGAGATTTCCTTCCCTTAGATGTCTTGCTCCCCCTGAATCTGCATGGGATATTGGGAGAAGATAGGGAACAGAAAATCAGAGCAACAAAAAAGGAAACAACAGAGCTTGAGCTAAAGCAAGCAACCAAACATGTCTTTCCCCTCTTAAAGACATGTGACATCTCTCCTCTTGAACACCAAGCATCTGGGGTCTTTGATGATATTACTTTCTCCTAGTTGAGAAACTCTCTCCCCCTGAGTATTCTCTCTTTCTCCCCCTATAGGAAGGATTAAGCTTTGATGTGATCTCTCTCCCCTTTGACATCAATTTCCAAGAAGGGCTCTTCTGGACATGTGATACAAATGGGTTGGTCCTCGAGTCACAGAGCAAAGCAGCATGTCTAATATGATGCTGGTAGAGGACAAGAATCATTGAGTGGAGCTGGAGCAAACAGAAATCAGGAATAAGTGGCAAGTTGGTTTTCCTGTGGTGGAATCGGTGACTCCGAGTTGTGTGCTTCGGTTGCACCGAAAGATTTCGGTTGGGCCGAAGAGAACAAACCGGTGTGACCGAGTTCATTAGAGTGAAACCACTTGTCACCTCAGCTCACTAGACAAGTAAGATCTCACAAGGATATGCAAGGAATTTACTGAAAGATTTGCAATGAATTGGATGCAGAAAATGCAGAACAAAAAGGAAAGAAAAGAAACTAAAAGTTCTAGATGAAGTTTTTTTTGAAAGGGGAAACAAATATGCAAATGCAAAAGCACGGAGAAACACTAGAGAACTTCATCTAGAAATGGTCGGTGACAAAGTCACCTATGTTAGAGTATATTGACTTAGGAGTCAAGTGAGAGCACTTGATCATAGGTCATACTCATCGTTTAAGCTCAAAATGGGGTTACCATTTTTCGTTTAAGCATCTTGATGTATTCACATCTTGTCGAGTTGCTTTGGCTCATGACTTGGAGTAAAGCTTCTCTAAGATGGAATAACATACCTTGGGTGGTGGTGTTGATCTTGCACATGTAGTTGAACTTGTGTGGGTTGCTCAAAGGTTGATGTAGTTCATCAAGAGTTGGGAGCACCACTTGGAGTTTGAGTTCATCTACCTACATGGGTTAGCTTTGCAAGGAAGAGCACTTGTGTATCCAAAATGACAATCATGAGACTCAACATAGAATTTGCCAAAGGATATGTTTGAATGGTTTCGTGCTTCCTTGTCTTCAACCACCATTGTGTAGAGACTTGGTGATGTAGAGATTGCTCAAGATGTGAGTGAGTTGCAATCTCATAGATTTAGATTCAACCAAGTACCTACACGGGTTAGATAACATGCAAGGTACAAATATATCCAAGACATATGAATAGCATCATAAGAGAAATATCGAGGATTAGTCATAGGCTCATGCCCCGCATGTATCAAATGGAGTTCCTACTCCAAGTTTGAAGCATCAATGATGTTCAATTCACCTCTCAACCTGCAAAACACTTTCTCATCAAGTGGTTTAGTGAATATATCGCCAATTGCTTATCGGTGCGAACATGCTTAAGGTTAATGTCCCCTTTTGCAACATGATCTCGAATGAAATGATGACGAACTTCAATATGCTTAGTTCGAGAATGTTGCACGGGATTGTGAGCAATCTTAATAGCACTTTCATTGTCACATAGCAATGGAACATGTTTCACATATATCCCATAATCTTTAAGAGTTTGGGTCATCCAAAGTAATTGAGCACAACATGAACCAGCGGCAATGTATTCCGCTTCGGCGGTGGATAAGGATACCGAGTTTTGTTTCTTGGAAGACCAAGACACAAGAGATCTACCAAGGAATTGACAAGTACCCGAAGTGGATTTTCTATCAACCTTGTCTCCGGCATAGTCCGAATCGGAGTAGCCAACAAGATCAAAAGAGGACCTCTTAGGATACCAAATGCCAAAATTTGGTGTATGGATTAGGTATCTCACTATCCTTTTCACAGCCTTAAGATGACACTCTTTAGGAGCAGCTTGATATCGTGCACACATGCACACACTTAGCATAATATCGGGACGAGAGGCACATAGATATAACAATGAACCAATCATAGAGCGATAAACCTTTTGATCAACCGGTTCACCATCTTTGGTCAAATCAAGATGTCCACTAGTAGGCATGGGTGTAGTCATACCTTTGCTCTTGCATATTGAACTTCGTAAGAGTCCTTGGTGTAGTTCGTTTGAGAGACAAAGGTACCTTCCTTAGTTTGCTTGATTTGCAAACCGAGAAAGAATTTGAGTTCACTCATCATAGACATCTCAAACTTCTCCGACATTAGCTTTCCAAACTTCTCACTAAAATGAGGGTTAGTTGAACCAAATATGATATCATCAACATAAATTTGGCACACAAATAGTTCTCCATTAACCCTTTTAGTAAAAAGAGTAGAATCAATTTTACCAATTTCAAAGCCTTTTTCAATAAGGAACTTGGTCAAGCATTTATACTATGCTCTAGGAGCTTGTTTAAGACCATAAAGGGCTTTGTGAAGTTTGTAAACATGATTAGGTTTCTTAGGATTGACGAAGCCGGGAGGTTGCTTAACATAAACTTCTTCCTCAATTTTGCCATTTAGAAAAGCACTTTTAATGTCCATTTGGTACAAGGTGATATCATGGTGATTAGCATAAGCAAGTAAGATGCGAATGGAATCAAGTCTAGCAACGGGAGCATATGTCTCACCATAGTCCATACCTTCAACTTGTGTGTAGCCTTGGGCGACGAGACGTGCTTTGTTGCGAACCACTTGTCCATCTTCATCTTGCTTGTTGCGAAACACCCATTTGGTACCAATGATGTTGTGGTTGTTGTCGGGCTTCTTGACTAATGTCCACACTTGATTTCTCTCGAAGTTGTGTAGCTCTTCATGCATAGCGTTTATCCAGTCCGGATCCTCCAATGCTTCTTCAACCTTCATAGGTTCAATGCTAGAGATGAATGAGTAATGTTCACAAAAGTTAGCTAAACGAGTTTTAGAGCGAGTGATTCTCCCAGTTTGGATATCATTGTAGATTTGCTCGACGGGATGATCCTTAGCAATTCTTGCTCGAACTCGTGAAAGCTTTTGCTTGGGTCGGGGTGGAACATCCTCTTCATCTTGTGCTTCTTCTTGGCCTCTTCATGTGACATTGTCCGTTCTCCTTGTCGTGGTGGAGAAGAGGTTGTTGATGTTCATCTTGGTGCACTTCCTGTTTTTCTTCAATCTTGGCGTCCCACTTGTGGATGCTTTCCGTATCAACTCTTGTTCACCTTGTCGTGAGGTAGAAGCTTCCATGGTTACTCTCCTTCACTTCCGTTGACCGAATCTTGCAATGGACAAGTCTTGAATTGTCTTCCGAAGGGTCTTTGTCTCCTACATCAATTGGCAATTGCTCTACTTGCGAGCCGTTAGATTTATCAAACTTCACATCTACCGTCTCTTCAACCTTTCGGGTGAAATTGTTGTAGACACAGTAAGTGTGAGAGTTTGAGCCATAACCAAGTAGGAAACCTTCATGAGATTTAGGAGCAAATTTAGAACGACGATGCTTATCAAGAATGTAGCACTTTGAGCCGAATACTCGAAAGTATCCAACTTGGGGTTTGTTACCGGTGAGGAGCTCGTATGCCATCTTGCCGAGTAGCTTGTGAAGATACAAGCGATTTGTTGCATGACAAGCTGTCTCAACCGCTTCCACCCAAAAGTGCTTTGGCGTTTTGTACTCATCAAGCATCGTTCTTGCCATCTCGATAAGAGTCCGGTTCTTCCTTTCAACAACTCCATTTTGTTGAGGTGTGTACGTAGCCGAGAACTCGTGTGAAATCCCTTCTTCGTCAAGAAAGGTGTCCACATTTGCGTTCTTGAACTCCGTTCCGTTGTCGCTCCGAACCTTCTTGATCTTCACGTCAAACTGATTTTGGGCCTTCCTAGAGAAGTTTTTGAAGATCTTTTGGACCTGCGATTTGTCATCAAGAAAGAACACCCACGTAAATCTTGAAAAATCATCAACTATGACTAGACCAAATGAGTTACCACTGAGACTCTTGTAGGCATTTGGACCAAAGAGATCCATGTGAAGTAGCTCGAGTGGTCTTCTTGTGGTCATGATGTTCTTCGCGCGATGACTTCCTCCAACTTGTTTCCCTGCTTGACAAGCACTACAAAGTCTATCCTTGTCAAATATGACATCTTTTATTCCAAGGATATGATCACCTTTAATAAGCTTATCAAGATTTCGCATACCAACATGACCTAGTCTTCTATGCCACAACCAGCCTTTAGAAGATTTTGCAATTAAGCAAGTTTTAGGTTGAGCCTTTTTAGTGAAATCAACAATGTAAAGATCTCCTCTATGTATACCGGTAAAGACCATTTTATGATTATCTCTACGAAACACTTGGCATTCTTCTTCAGTAAATAGGACATTGAAACCGAAATCAGCAAGTCTAGATACTGAAAGTAAGTTGTAGCCAAGAGATTCAACGAGCATGACATTTTGTATGGAGCTATCATGTGATATGGCCACCTTACGAACCACCTTACCCTTTGAATTATCACCAAAGGTGACATACTTTCGAGGGCCGTCATTTTCAGCAAGCTCACGGAACATGTCTTTATCTCCGGTCATATGATCAGTACATCCACTATGAAGGACCCATTCCTTTCCTCCAGCCATGTAGCCGCGAAGATTTGCCATAAGACCAAAGTGTCTCATCGCATCATCGAGATCATAGTCACTATCATCATCATCATTATCCTCATTCGAGTATTCATGTTCAACATCATCTTGTGGTTGATCAATTCCTAGAGAGGGCAATTCATTAGATAAATGATCATTTCTATAGTTATCTTTATGAATTCTAATAGCTTTGGAAATGATATTGCTAATGATTCCAACATCTCCTTTGGCACTCATAAGATTAGTAAGCTCAAATAAGCAGTCACCAAATTTGGGATCATTGGAACCCATCTTAATCAAAGCAATAGACTTATGGAGGATTTCATCTAGATCTTTCAGGGAGTAATTAGGAAAGAGTTCCTCAAGAAATTTCCATATGGTGTAGGCACACTTAAGAGTCGGCAAACATCCAATCAAGTTTCTAGGCAAGCCTCTAGTGATAAGATTAACAGTTCTAAGATTGCGAATCATGTCAATATCTTCATCTAGGGTAGGGTGCAAAGGATCAACATGAGGTGCACAAGGGCTAGTAATGTACTTGTTCAAATGATATTCATTGAAAATCTCAAGAATTTCATTTTTCCACTCATGAAAATACTCTCCATCAAGAATAGGCACTCTATCTCTAAGACTCCCCAAAGTAGACACATCCATCTTCCACCAATGGTGTTTAAACCAAGGCAATGGAGACCAATGCTCTGATACCAATTGAAAGGATCGAGAAGAGGTGTCTAGAGGGGGGGGGGTGATTAGACACTAAGTGCCAAAAGTTGCAGTTTTTAATATTCTTAAGTTTAAGTGGAGTTTAAGCACAAGTTTAACAAACACAATACATATCAAGCAAGCATGCAATGAGTATATGAGCAGCGGAAAGTAAAGCATGCAACTTACAAGAATGTAAAGAGAAGGGTTTGGAGTATTCAAACGCAATTGGAGACACGGAGGTTTTTGTCGTGGTTCCGATAGGTGGTGCTATCGTAAACCACGTTGATGGAGACTTCAACCCACGGAGGGTAACGGTTGCGCGAGTCCACGGAGGGCTCCACCCACGAAGGGTCCACGAAGAAGCAACCTTGTCTATTCCATCACGGCCGTCGCCCACGAAGGACTTGCCTCACTAGCAGTAGATCTTCACGAAGTAGGCGATCTCCTTGCCCTTACAAACTCCTTGGTTCTACTCCACAATCTTGTTGGAGGCTCCCAAGTGACACCTAGCCAATCTAGGAGACACCACTCCCCAAGAAGTAACAAATGGTGTGTTGATGATGAACTCCTTGCTCTTATGCTTCAAATGATAGTCTCCCCAACACTCAACTCTCTCTCACAGGATTTTGATTTGGTGGAAAGAAGATTTGAGTGGAAAGCAACTTGGGGAAGGCTAGAGATCAAGATTCATATGGTTGGAATGGAATATCTTGACCTCAACACAAGTGTAGGTGGTTCTCTCTCAGAAAATGTGTATTGGAAGTGTAGGTATGTTCTGATGGCTCTCTCCTCAAATGAAGAGTGGGTGGAGGGGTATATATAGATCTCAGTAGTACCGATTTCTCAAACTCGGTGAGACCGATTTTGGTAATGGACATATAGAGAGAGATTACAATCCCATCTCGGTGAGACCGAGATCCCTATCGGTGAAACCGATTTGCTAGGGTTTGTGGCAGTGGCTATGATATTTGAAACTCGGTGGCGCCGGATAGATAGAGTCGGTGGGGCCGAGTTTGACTTTTGGTTTAGGTCATATGTGGATGTGGGAAGGTAGTTGAGGGTTTTGGAGCATATCACTAAGCACTTTGAGCAAGCAAGCCATTAAGCAACACCTCATCCCCTCTTGATAGTATTGGCTTTTCCTATAGACTCAATGTGACCTTGGATCACTAAAATAGAAAATGTAGAGTCTTGATCTTGAAGCTTGAGCCAATCCTTTGTCCTTAGCATCTTGAAGGGGTTCCACATCCTCTAGTCCATGCCACTCCATTGTTGAACTTATCTGAAAACATACTAGGTAAAAGTGTTAGTCCAACAAGAGATATGTTGACATTAATTACCAAAACCACCCAGGGAGCACTTGTGCTTTCACAAGTCTCCCGTATTGCTTTCTTTCCAAAAATAACTTTTCCGAAGGTTTCATTCCGTTTGGACTCCGTTTGATATTCCTTTTCTGCGAAACACTGAAACAAGGGAAAAAACAGAAACTGGCACTGGGCTCTGGGTTAATAGGTTAGTCCCAAAAATCATATAAAATAGCATATAAATGCATATAAAACATCCAAGGTTGATAATATAATAGCATGGAACAATCAAAAATTATAGATACGTTGGAGACGTATCAGCATCCCCAAGCTTAATTCCTGCTCGTCCTCGAGTAGGTAAATGATAAAAACAGAATTTTTGATGTGGAATGCTACCTAACATATTTATCCATGTAATTCTCTTTATTGTGGCAAGAATATTCAGATCCATAAGATTCAAGACAAAAGTTTAATATTGACATAAAAATAATAATACTTCAAGCATACTAACAAAGCAATCATGTCTTCTCAAAATAACATGGCCAAAGAAAGCTATCCCTACAAAATCATATAGTCTGGCTATGCTCCATCTTCACCACACAAAATATTTAAATCATGCACAACCCCGATGACAAGCCAAGCAATTGTTTCATACTTTTGATGTTCTCAAACTTTTTCAATCTTCACGCAATACATGAGCGTGAGCCGTGGACATAGCACTATAGGAATAGAATGGTGGTTGTTGGAGAGACAAAAGGGAGAAGATAAGTCTCACATCAACTAGCGCATGTATCAATGGGCTATGGAGATGCCCATTAATAGATATCCGATGTGAGTGAGGTAGGGATTGCCATGCAAACGGATGCACTAGAGCTATATAAATGTATGAAAGCTAACAAAAAACTAGTGGGTGTGCATCCAACTCGCTTGCTCATGGAATATACAAGCCAAGTTCTATAATGAAAGATTCCCACTAGTATATGAAAGTGACAACATATGGGACTCTCTATCATGAAGATCATGGTGCTACTTTGAAGCACAAGTGTGGTAAAAGGATAGTAGCATTGCCCCTTCTCTCTTTTTATCTCATTTTTTTATTTTTTTCTTATTTTTTTGTTTGGGCCTTTTCTCTTTTTTATGGCCTCTTTTCTTTCTCTTTTTTTTATTTTCGTCCGGAGTCTCATCCCGACTTAATGGGGAATCATAGTCTCCATCATCCTTTCCTCACTGGGACAATGCTCTAATAATGATGATCATCACACTTTTATTTACTTACAACTCAAGAATGACAACTCGATACTTAGAACAAAGATGACTCTATGAATGCCTCCGGCAGTGTACCGGGATGTGCAATGATTCATGAGTGACATGTATGAAAGAATTATGAACAGTGGCTTTGCCACAAATACAATGTCAACTACATGGTCATGAAAAGCAATATGACAATGATGGAGCGTGTCATAGTAAACGGAATGGTGGAAAGTTGCATGGCAATATATCTCGGAATGGCTATGGAAATGCCATAATAGATAGGTATGTTGGTTGTTTTGAGGAAGATATATGGTGGGTTTAGGGTACCAGCGAAAGTTGCGCGGTACTACAGAGGCTAGCAATGGTGGAAGGGTGAGAGTGCTTATAATCCATGGACTCAACATTAGTCATAAAGAATCACATACTTATTGCAAAAATCTATTAGTTATCGAAACAAATTACTACACGCATGCTCCTAGGGGGATAGATTGGTAGGAAAATGTAACACCCTCGATGCGACTATAGCTCCCACGTGTCGAGGCACGACTTAGAGACATAATCGCATTGAAGGCATATGTCGCAAGTTAGGCAATCTTCACAACATCCCATGTAATATGAATAATAAAGGGGAGATAACATAGTTGGCTTACACTCGCCACGTCAATCAAGTACATAAATAACATTACATCATCCAAACACTCATGGCCCGACTACGGCGCCAAAATGAAAGAGAACCCAACATGCGACATGGTCCCGTTCACCCCCAACTGGGCACCACTACTGATCGTCGGGAAAGGAAACATAGTATCGTTGAGAGTCTTCGTCGAACTCCCACTTGAGCTCATACGCGTCTCCTGGAGCGGAATCATCAGGCCCTGCATCTGGTGTAATAGTAATCTGTGAGCCACAGGGACTCAGCAATCTCGCACCCTCGCGATCAAGACTATTTAAGCTTATAGGTATGGCAAGGTAAAATATAAGTGGAGCTGCAGCAAGCGACTAGCGAGTATAGTGGCTAACTTATTCGTAAAAGAGAGCGAGAAGAGGAGGCAAAGAACGAGCGAGAAGCTAGAGAACAACCTGCGCAAACATTACTCCAACACCGTGTCCACTTCCCGGACTCCGCCGAGAAGAGGCCATCACGGTAACACACTCGGTTGATTCATTTTAATTAATTAAGGTTCAAGTTATCTACAACCGGACATTAACAAATTCCCATCTGCCCATAACCGCGGGCACGACTTTCGAAAGTTCAATCCCTGCAGGGGAGTCCCAACTTAGCCCATGACAAGCTCTCACGGTCAACGAAGGAATAGACCTCCTCCCAAGACGTTCCGATCAGACTCGGTATCTCGGTAATTCAAGACACTTCGACAGGTTAAAACAAGACCAGCAACACCGCCCGAATGTGCCAACAAATCCCGATAGGAGCTGCACATATCTCTTTCTCAGGGCACACTCAGATAAGCAATCCGTACAACTAAAACCAGCCCTCGAGTTTCCCCGAGGTGGCGCTGCAAGGGGCTCTAGTTTGGACCAACACTCAGAGGAGCACTGGCCCGGGGGGGGGGGGGTTAAAATAAGATGACCCTTGAGTTTGCAGAACCCAAGGGAAAGAAAAGGGTAGGTGGAAAATGGTAAGACCAATGTTGGGCATTGCTGGAAAAGCTTTAATCAAGACGAACTATCAAGGGGTTCCCATTATAACCCAACCGCGTAAGGAACGCAAAATCCGGGAACATAACACCGATATGACGGAAACTAGGGCGGCAAGAGTGGAACAAAACACTAGGCGAGAGGCCGAGCCTTCCACCCTTTACCAAGTATATAGATGCATTAAGATAACATGGCAATATAATGATATCCCAACAAGTAAATAAAAGATGTTCCAACAAGGAACGGCCTCCAATCTTCACCTGCAACTAGCAATGCTATAAGAGGGGCTGAGCAAAGCGGTAACATAGCCAATCAACGGTTTGCTAGGACAATGGTGGGTTAGAGGTTTGACATGGCAATTTGGGAGGCTTTCAAGCAAGTGGTAGGCATCGTAGCAATGGCATAGCAAAAGAGCGAGCAAACTAGCATAGCAAAGATAGTAGTGATTTCGAGGGTATGATCATCTTGCCTGCACAGTTGTCAGAGTTGACTGGATCCTCGACAGCAAACTCAACGGGCTCCTCGATAGCGAACTCGTCTCCCGGCTCTACCCAAACAAGACAAACAAGCAACAAGGATACAATCAACCACGTGCAAGACCAAGCAATATGATGAAATGATGATATGTTATGCGGGATGCGATGCGGGATGCAAAATGCAAGGTACGACAGGAAATGCATGAACCTGGCCTCAACTTGGAATTCCAAGTGTGCCACTGGAAAGATGATATGAGATCGCTTGAAAACGATATAAAGAACGCCAGAATCGGAGTTATGGTTTGGAAATGGCAAGCGTTTCAAAAATGACACCGGTCTGCGATTTACAGCAAGTAGGCATCTAAATGCAACGAAATGAACATGCTACAACACCCAAACAAGACAACAAAATACATGGCAGGGATGCACACAAGATGCTTAACAAAAGTCTAGCACTGAGCTACGGCCAAATCATCCATTAACAGGTTCAAACAAGCATGGCAAAAACGCAAATGACAAACAGATCTCAGACTTAGTGAAATTAACACTTGTCTGGAATTTCAGATCATATAGCCCTCTTCGGAGCAACAAAACAACATGCTACAGGACCTGAAAATGACAAAGAAAGACATGGCATGGAGCTACTCAACAAGCTTAACAAAAGTCCCTTAGTGACATTGAGCCAAAAGGGAGCAGAAAATACAATTGCAAGCATGTGAACATAGCAAAAACATAATCAGTTTTCAGACTTAGTGAAAACTGGGACTTGCTGAAACATAACTCACGAAGGCATGTTTACGAGCTCGATGCACTCACCACGGTGCAAGTCATGGAAAGAAAAGCATACATCCATAAAGAAGGCACAAAATACAAGCTAGACATGGAAAGAACAATAGCATAGCATGCACGGATCAACTACAATAACATCGGCAAAATCGCAAACAAGTTGACGATCTGCCCAGATTCGCAACAAAGCAAAAGTAGAGCTCGATTGACTCAAGCTAGGGTGCTCCATAATTGCAAACAAATACATGGATGGATAGAGCACTACAATATTAACAAAACTCCCGTACTGATCATCCTCAAAAGAGGCACGGATCACTAGGAAACAACACGAACATATGGCATCGTGAGATAAACAATCCCAGGACTTGGTGAAATTACTGTCCCTGAAAACAGAATTAGCAAGTGCACCACTTTGCAAGCTTGCACAAGTCACCACACACATCCTAAAAATACATGGGTTGCACCTCTGGAAAGATGACAAAATCCTTAACAAAACACATGAAGAACTCACGGGCATAGCATGCACACATTAATCATGGCAAAAATGACAAAAGTGCTAAACGGAGTAACAGATCTGACAATTAACTCAAGTAGCCCTCTTCTAACAGCATTTCAGACATCAAGATGAGCTCAAATGAAAATGATGCAATGGAATGAAATGATGTACTCTCTGAGATGAACATTTTGATATGCCATATGCATGAATCGGAGCTACTGATGCAAAGTTATGGAGCCGCGAACAGAGCAACTTGGACTAAAAATTCTGGAGACTTAGGAAAAAATTCAACCTCCGGATCTGGATCTAGGGTTTGCACGGAAACCGAGGCGCGGCGCTGCACTGTAGCGGTTCGAGGACCGCCAGAAGAAAAAGAGCCGCTGCGGCCAGAGCTCTCGCCGGAGAGGCCACTGGCGCGAGGAGGCGGGGCGCCCGGAGCTTCACGGAGGCGGGGCGGCGAGTGGCGAGGCGGCGGTCGGCGGTGAGCAACTCCGGCCGGCGCGGGCGGCACGGCTGCCGGCTCCGGAGGAGAAGGGCGGCGCTGGGGAGGCGGAAGGTGGCGCGGGGCGCGGCCCGGGAGGCGGCGCGGGAGGGCCGGCCTCGGGCCCCTGCGGGCCGCGGCGGCGCCGGGCGCCGGGCGCCACGTGGCGCGTCCTGGTTGGGCGGCGGTGGCGGCGGACATTGTCCGGCTCGCCCGGACACGTCCGGAGCGGCGGATCTGGGATTTTTAGGGTTAGGGGGGAGAGGATCCGCGAATTTGGAATGGGGGGGTATATATAGGCATAGAGAGAGCTAGGAGAGTCCAAATGAGGTGCGGTTTTCGGCCACGCGATCGTGATCGAACGCTCTAGGACATGGAGCAGAGTTAGGTGGGTTTTGGGCCAAATTGGAGGGGTGTTGGTCTGCAACACACACGAGGCCTTTTCGGTCCCTCGGTTAACCGTTGGAGTACCAAACGAAGTCCAAATGGTACGAAACTTGACAGGCGGTCTACCGGTAGTAAACCAAGGCCGCTTGGCAAGTCTCGGTCCAATCCAGAAATGTTTAATCCCCACACACGAAAGAAAGCTAGAAATGGCCACCGGAGGAGAACGAAGCGCCGGAATGCAAAACGGACAACGGGGAAAATGCTCGAATGCATGAGATGAACACGTATGCAAATGCAATGCACATGATGACATGATATGAGATGCATGACAACGACAACAACACACGGAGACAAAACCCGAACCCAAGGAAATAAATTAACTTAACGCCAGAAACGGCAAGAGTTGGAGTACAAATTGGGAAAGTTACATCCGGGGTGTTACAGAAAGGACCATCGCTCGTCCCCAACTGCCACTCATAAGGAATACAATCAATAAATAAATCATGCTCCGACTTCATCACATAACAGTTTATGATACGTGCATGCTACGGGGGTCACAAACTTCAACACAAGTATCTCTCAAATTCACAACTACTCAACTAGCATGACTCTAATATCACCATCCTCATATCTCAAAACAATTATCAAGTATCAAACTTCTCATAGTATTCAATGCACTTTATATGATAGTTTTTATTATATCCCTCTTGGATGCCCATCATATTAGGACTAAATTCATAATCAAAGCACATTACCATGATGTTCTAAAAGACTCTCAAAATAATATAAGTGAAGCATGAGAGTTCATCTATTTCTATAAAATAAAACCACCACTGAGCTCTAAAAGGATATAAGTGAAGCACTAGAGCAAATGACAAACTACTCCGAAAGATATAAACAAAGATCAATGAGTAGTTGAATAATTATGCAACTATGTGAAGACTCTCTAACATTTAAGAATTTTAGATCTTGATACTTTATTCAGACAGCAAGCAAAACTAAATTATATAAAATGACGCTCAAGCAAAACACATATCATGTGGTAAATAAAAATATAGCTCCAAGTAAAGTTACCGATGAACGAAGACAAAAGAGGGGATGCCTTCCGGGGCATCCCCAAGCTTTGGCTTTTAGGTGTCCTTAGATTATCTTGGGGTACCATGGGCATCCCCAAGCTTAGGCTCTTTCCACTCCTTGTTCCATAATCCATCAAATCCTTACACAAAACTTGAAAACTTCACAACACAAAACTTAAAGTAGAAAATCTCGTGAGCTCCGTTAGCGAAAGAAAACAAAATACCACTTCAAGGTACTGTAATGAACTCATTCTTTATTTATATTGGTGTTAAACCTACTGTATTCCAACTTCTCTATGGTTTATAAACTCTTTTACTAGCCATAGATTCATCAAAATAAGCAAAAAACACACGAAAAACAGAATCTTTCAAAGACAGAACAGTCTGTAGTAATCTGTAGCTAACGCAAACTTTTGGAACCCCAAAAATTCTAAAATAAATTTCTGGACGTGAGGAATTTATTTGTTAATCATCTGCAAAATAATTAACCAAATAGCTGTAACACCCCGTATGTAACCTGCCTTATTTGTATTCCAACTCTTGCCATTTCCGGCACTAAGTTATGATATTTCCTCGTTGTCGGGTTTTTTTCTTTGTGTGCTTTTGCCTTATCGTGCATCTCATATCATGTCATCATGTGCATTGCATTTGCATAGTGTTCATCTCATGCATCCGAGCATTTTCCCCGATGTCCGTTTTGCATTCTGGCGCTCCTATGTCCTCCGGTGTCCCTTTCTGCTTCTTTTCGTGTGCGGGTGTTACCCGTTTTCGGATTGGACCGAGACTTGCCATGCGGCCTTGGTTTACTACCGGTAGACCGCCTGTCAAGTTTCGTGCCATTTGGACTTCGTTTGATACTCCAACGGTTAACCAAGGAACCGAGAAGGCCTCATGTGTGTTGCAGCCCAACACCCCTCCAAAGTGGCCCAAAACCCACCAAAACCCCCTCCATCATCTAGGTCGTTCGATCAGGATCGCGTGGCCGAAAACCGTGCTCAATTTGGAGCCTCCTAGCTCCTCCTACCTATAAAAAGGGCCACTCCCCGAAAATTCCGGATCCCTACCTACCCTAACCCTAGCCCCGCTCCTCATACGCGCACCAGACACGTCCTTCCGTGCGCCGGACATCGTCGCGCCGCCAACCGCCCGCCGCCACATCACCGCCGCCGTCCCGCACCCGCCGTGGCGCGCGGGGCCCGAGGCCGGCCCTCCCCGCCGCCAACCAGGCCCGAGCGCCCCGCGCAGCTCCTACTTCGTCGCGCCGCCGCCTCACCGCTCGACATCGCCGGCCCCCGCCTCGCCGAGCGCTGCCGTCGCCTCCAGCCACCGCATTGCCACCGCCTCGCCTCGGCTTCCTCACCGATCCGACGACCGCGCCCCGCGCCGCCCCTGCCGCCGGCGCCGCCACGCCTCACCGTTCCCGACCCCCGGTGAGCTCCTTCGGTCACCGCGTCCCAATCTCCATCAGGCTCGAGGACGAACCTCGGTTTCCGTGCTGCTACAGTACCGGCCGATCCAGATCTGGAAACCCTAGATCAGGTTGACTTTTTGCCCTCATCATAGTAATTTTTGCATATGTTCATCGCATGTTAACTCTGCAACCATGGCTCTGTTTTGGGCGTTTAGCATATCAACTTGTTCGTCTCGATGAATACTTCATTTCATCTCATTGCATCATGTTCATTTGAGCTCATCTTGATGCCCTAAATGATGTTGCAAGAGTGCTAGTTTCTATTAGTTTTAGTTTATTATCAGTAATTAGACATTTGTCATTTTTGCCATGATTAATGTGTGCCTCCTATGATCTTGAGCTCTACATGAGTTTTGAAGTATGCCATGCCATCTTTACAGGGGTGTATGCCATGTATTTTTGTGATCTCTGTGGTGACTAGCACAAGCATGCAAAGTAGCCCTCTTAATGTTGCAGATTCCAGGGACTTAGAAATATTCTAAGTCTTTGTCATGTTAATATTTTTATGCCATGTAATCGTGTTGCTACAGAGTGATCCATGCCTCTTTTGAGCATGATCAGTAAGGATGTTTTGAAGATATTGTGGTGCTATATCCGTCCATGTCTTTGTTTGCAATTATGGAGCACCCTAGCTTGAGTCAATCGAGCTCTACTATTGCTATAAAATGTTCCTGGCAGAATGTTGACATGTTAAGGGACTTTTGTTGTATGCTTTGAGTAGCTTCATGCCATGCCTTGCTTTGCAATGATATGTTCCTGTAGCATGTTGTTACCTTGTTCTAAACATTGCTTCCTGATGTTAAATTCCTGACATGTTATTTTGCGCTTTTGTGCTTTTGCCATGCTTGTTTGAACCTGCTATGGGGTAAATTAGCCATAGCTCACTGTTCATCTTTTGTCAAGCATCTTGAGTGGATCCCTGCCATGTATTTTGTTGCTATGTTAGAGTGAAGTAACTTGTTGTTCTTGATGCATTTAGATGGCCTCATGCTGTTAATCGCAGCTTTGTGCCATATTTGTTTTGCTTGTCATTTCCAAACCGTGCATCCGATTCGGGCGATCTTTATATCAATTTCGACCGAAATCAACTCATCTTTCCAGTGGCACTCTTGGTTTTCCAAGTTGAGGCCAGGTTCAATCTTTACTTTTCGAAACATGCATATGCATCGCATATCACATCCCGCATATCATGCCATGTTTTGCATCATGTTGCTTGTGCATTGCACGTGATTGATTGTGTTTCCCTTTTGCTTGTGTTCTTGCTTTGGGTATAGCCGGGAGACGAGTACGTGATCGAGGAGCCCATTGAGTACGTTTACGAGGATCAAGCTAACGTCAACTCGGAGAACTTTGCAGGCAAGATGGCCATACCCTCGAAATCACTTCTATCTTTGCTTGCTAGATGCTCGCTCTATTGCTATGCCTATGCTACGATACCTACCACTTGATTATCATGCTTCCCATATTGCCATGTCATGCCTCTAACCCACCTTGTCTTAGCAAACCGTTGTTTGGCTATGTTACCACTTTGCTCAGCCCCTCTTATAGCGTTGCTAGTTCCAGGTGAAGATTGGAGTTTGTTCCTTGTTGGAACATGTTTATTGTTGGGATATCATTATTATGTGTTGATCTATTTTGATGCATCTACATACTTGGTAAAGGGTGGAAGGCTCGGCCTTATGCCTGGTGTTTTGTTCCACTCTTGCCGCCCTAGTTTCCGTCATACCGGTGTTATGTTCCTTGATTTTTGCGTTCCTTACACGGTTGGGTTATAATGGGAACCCCTTGGCAGTTCGCCTTGAATAAAACTCCTCCAGCAAGGCCCAACCTTGGTTTTACCATTTGCCACCTACCCTTTTCCCTTGGGTTTGGCGGACTCAAGGGTGATCTTTATTTTAAACCCCCGGGCCAGTGCTCCTCTGAGTGTTGGTCCAAACTAGAGCCCTTTGCAGCGCCCCCTCGGGGAAAATCGAGGTTTGGTTTTGGTTGTACGGAGCGCTCATCTGAGTGTGCCCTGAGAACGAGATATGTGCAGATCCTATCGGGATTTGTCGGCACATTCGGGCGGCTTTGCTGGTTTAGTTTTACCATTGATGAGATGTCTTGTAACCGGGACTCTAAGTCTGATCGGATTGTCTTGGGAGAAGGAATATCCTTCGTTGACCGTGAGAGCTTGTGATGGGCTAAGTTGGGACACCCCTGCAGGGATTTGAACTTTCGAAAGTCGTGCCCGCGGTTATGGGAAGATGGGATTTTGTTAATGTCCGGTAGATAACCTTAAACTTAACTTAATTAAAATGAATCACCAGAGTGTGTGGCCATGATGGTCTCTTTTCGGTGGAGTCCGGGAGGAGAACACTGTCTCGTGTTATGCTTGAATGTAGGTTGTTCTAGGATCACTTCTCGATCATTGTTTCTCGACCGTGCCTCTGCCTTCTCTTCTTGCTCTCATTTGCATATGTTAGCCACCATATATGCTAGTTCTTGCTATAGCTCCACCTCATACTTTTACTCTTCCCATAAGCTTAAATAGTCTTGATCGTGAGGGTGTGAGATTGCTGAGTCCCCGTGACTCACATATTACTTCCAAAACTAGATGCAGGGACCGATGATACCGTTCCAGGGGATTCGAGTGAGATCAAGTGGGAGTTTGATGAGGACTCAGGACGATACTACATTTCCTTTCCGGACGATCAGTAGTGGTGCCTAGTTGGGGCGATCGGGAACTTTGTCGCATTTGGGGGTTGTTCTTTATTTTGGTTTCGTAGTCGAACCTTGATTGTATCTGGATGAATGTAATGATATTTATGCTATTGTGTGACGTGGCGAGTGTAAGCGAACTATGTACTTCTTTTCCTTATTCATTACATGGGTTGTTGTGAAGATTACCTCACTTGCGAAATTGCTTACAATGCGGTTATGCCTCTAAGTCGTGCTTCGACACGTGGGAGATATAGCCGCATTTGTGGGCGTTACAAGTTGGTAATCAAAGCCTTCCCCGACTTAGGAGCCCCCTGCTTGATCGAATCGTTGGTGTTGTTGAGTCTAGAAAAATGTTTTGAGTCAATTAGGATTATATATATCGGAGAGTAGGATTCTTTTTACTCCTTAGTACCTTCGTCGATCTGGTGAGGCATCCTGACGTAGAGTTTTGACTCTTCTCTTCTCAAATTTTACTAAAAAAATTTAGGATCACGCGGGTATCTTGGAATCGTTCCGATGGTGTTGTGATGAGAACATTGTTCTTGGTGCCTCCTGACATTTAGGGGTTGTGGCAGTGTCGCGGGGAGTTGAGCTCCGAGGTGTTGTCGTCACAATTTTATCGTTGCAATTCTAGAATACCTGAGTTTCCCCGACATCGAAAATCTCTTTTATGAAGTTGTTTGTGAGATAACCTCGACGCCACCCAGTACTGGGGCAGGAGTTCGGGAGTATCGCCATAACTCGTATAACGGATGCTTTTCGAAGGTTGAGGTAAATGGTTTCCAAAGGTTTCTTGGTTATGTGTTGAAGGATGGATATAGCTGGATGTAGGATTTGCTAGCTTTGGGTGAGATATTATGCTTCCCCTATATCCCCAACACCTGATTGCATAACCGGAAAATTTCGGGTGTTTCATAGGTGGGAATTCATGTTGCTCTAGTATTTCTTCCGCGGATATTTGGTTTGTGATTGGGTAATCCTCACCAAGTATTTGTTCTTGTCCGTACCTTATTGTTTGATTCTTCTACCTCTATCTAAGTGGCTTCTCAATTTATGGAAGTGTGACCATTTCAATTCGAATTCATTTGTTCATTTTGTTCGGATGTTAAGACTATATGTTGCAATTTTGATCCATTTGGTTCAACTTGAATATATGTCTGTCAAGATGATAACGGATGTCACCCTCTTTAGGATGGCTCCTCCAACGCGTCAGAATCCTGAACCGCCACCACCACCTCCACCTCCGGAGGCATGGCAAGCTGTGATGGTCGCTACCAATGCCAACACGCAGCTGATCATGCAAATTTTGCAAGAGCGCAACCAAGGGAATCAAGGCCATGGCAACAATCAGAATCAGTTTGCTACACTCAACCAGTTTCTCGCAAACCAGCCAAAGACCTTCAGTAACTGTGCTGAGGCAACAGACGCTGATGATTGGCTCATGGATATCTGCAAGCATTTCGAGTGCAGCAGTGTCAGGCCTAAGGACTTTGTCAAGTTTGCTTCGTTCCAACTCAAAGACCAAGCTGCAGAGTGGTATCAGCAATACAAAGATTCCAGAGGAGGTCGTGTGATTACCTGGGACGAATTCCGTCAAGACTTCAAAGCTCACCACATTCCTTAGAGTGTTGTTGAGAGCAAGCGTGAGGAATTCCGCAACCTGAAGCAAGGAAGCTTGTCTGTTTACCAGTATAACATATGTTCCAGAAGCTCGCTCGTTTCGCTAAGAAAGACGTCCCTGACCAGAAGAGCATGATTTATCAGTTCAGAGGTGGCCTCGGAGAAGATCTTCAACTAGCTCTCGTTCTTTTTGAGCCGCAGAAGTACGATGAGTTTTACAACATGGCACTGAAACAAGAGACTGCTCAGCTCAAGTGCGATGCTTCCAAGAAGCGAGTCGGAGATGCAACTCCTTCTTCTTCAACTCAAGTGGTAACTAAGCAGCAAAAGTATTGGTTGCCTCCTCCTCCTCCATTCTGTCAGCCTTATCAACAGAAGAGCAAAGGTGGCAATGGATCTTCCCCCCCACCCAACCCAGGCTTTCAGAACAAGACTTCGTCTCAAGCTCCAAGATCAAGTGCTCCGTATCACCGTCCGCTTTCAGAGGTCACGTGCAACAAGTGTCAGCAGAAGGGTCACTATGCCAACAAATGCTTCAATCAGAGGTGTCTTCCTCCTCCTCCTCCTGTGAGATCTGCCAGTACCACAGTGGTCAAGCATAATCTCAAGCATGCCAAGGTCAACATGATGAACGCAGCTCAGGCAGAGGAATCGTCAGATGTGATTATGGGTAACCTCCCTGTTAACGATGTTCTTGCAAAAGTTCTTTTCGACACTGGTGCATCACATTGTTTCATTTCTAAACCTTTTGCATCGAAGTATGAGTGTGATTATCAGCATTTGCAAAGATCCTTATCAATCGTGTCCCCGGGAAGCAAATGACAGCTAATATCTACATCCCGGATGTTACTATCACGTTGGGCGACTACAAATTTCTAGCTTCTCCTATTGTTCTGGGCGACTCGGATATTGATCTTATTCTCAGAATGGATTGGCTTTCTAAGCACAAGGCTCAGCTTGATTGTGCCACCAGGAAGATTCAATTGACACATTCGTCTGAGGATGTAATCGTCTTTGCTGCTCGTGATGATACCATCGACTGTTTTCTCTCAACGAGAAGGGCGAGTTGGATGCCATCTCTCAGATTCCATTCGTTTGTGAATATCAAGACGTCTTTCCAGAAGAGCTTCCAGGAATGCCTCCGCACAGGCCAGTTGAATTCGTCATCGATCTTGAGCCTGGCACGGAAGCCTGTTTCCAAAACGCCCTTACAAGCTCGGACCTGAAGAGTTGAAGGAGCTGAAGAAGCAACTCGATATTCAAGAGCGTATGGGTCTCATCCGAACAAGTTCTTCTCCATGGGGTTGTGGTGTTCTTTTCGTCAAGAAGAAGGATGGAACGGTATGACTTTGTGTCGACTACCGTCGGATTGAACAAGAACCATAAAGAACAAGTACCACTTCCCAACATAATGAGCTTTTGAACAAACTCAAAGGTGCTCAAAGTATTCTCCAAGCTGGATATCTGTATGGGCTATCATCAGATTTGCATTCGTGAAGAAGAATATCCCCAAGACAAGCATTCAGAACAAGCCTATGGCTCATATGATACACTGTCATGTCTTTCGGCCTTGTCAACGCTCCTCCAACATTCTCTCGCATGATGAACTTCATCTTCAAAACGCCTACACAAACGACTTCGTCCTTGCTCTACCTTGATGACATTTTGGTCTTTCCAAGAACAAGGAGGATCATGCCAAGCATTGAGATTGCGTGCTGTATTAAAACTCAGCAGAACATCAGTTCTATGCGAAGTTTTCAAAGTGCGAGTTTTGGCTCGATGAGTTCTCTACCTTGGACATATCATCTCCGCCAAGGGCATAGCTGTTAATCCTGAGAAGGTGTCTGCAATTGTGAATTGGGAACCACCTCAGAACGTGAAGCAACTCCGCAGCTTCCTTGGGCTCGCAAGCTATTGTCGAAGGTTCGTTGAGAACTTCTCTAAGATCGCGAAGCCTCTTTCCAACCTTCTCCAGAAGCATGTGAAGTATGTCTGGTCGCCTGAATGTGACATCGCTTTCAACACCCTGAAAGAGAAGTTAGTCACTGCTCCAGTTTTGACTCTCCTGATGAATCAAACCATTCGAGGTGTTCTGTGATGCTTCTCTTCAAGGTCTTGGTGCAGTGTTGAATGCAAGAGAAGAAAGTTGTGGCCTAAACCTCTCGCCAGTTGAAGCCCAATGAAAAGAACGACCCCAATCATGACCTCGAGTTGGCGGCAGTTGTCCATGCTCTTTTAACATGGAGACATCTCTTATTGGGAAGAAAAGTGTACATCTTCACTGATCATAAGAGTCTCAAGTACATCTTCACTCAGCCAAACCTCAACCTCAGGCAGACTCGTTGGGTCGAAATGATTCAAGAGTATAATCTGAGTATTGAATATACTCCAGGGCAAGGCCAATGTAATTGCTGACGCATTGAGCAGGAAGGCTTACTGCAACAGTTTGATTCTCAAGCCTTACCACCGAAGCTTTGTGAAGCTTTCCGCAAACTCAATCTACAGTTGTTCCTCAAGGATTTCTTGGCAACC
>NW_024113517.1:0-12947 GCF_003073215.2 Triticum urartu
ACTAACTTGGTGATGGTGACTAGAGAATTCTGTCAATCACTATTTTATCTGGAAGATTAACTCCCACTTGATTCAAGCGATTGTAGTACCCAGACAATCTGAGCACATGCTCACTGCTTGAGCTATTCTCCTCCATCTTTTAGCTATAGAACTTGTTGGAGACTTCATATCTCTCAACTCGGGTATTTGCTTGAAATATTAACTTCAACTCCTGGAACATCTCATATGTCCATGACGTTCAAAACGTCTTTGAAGTCCCGATTCTAAGCTGTTAAGCATGGTGCACTAAACTATCAAGTAGTCATCATATTGAGCTAGCCAAACGTTCATAACGTCTGCATCTGCTCCTGCAATAGGTCAGTCACCTAGCGGTGCATCAAGGACATAATTCTTCTGTGCAGCAATGAGGATAAACCTCAGATCACGGACTCCAGTCCATCATTGCTACTATCATATTTCAACTTAGTTTTCTCTAGGAACATATAAATAAAAGCAATAACGCGAGCTATTGATCTACAACATAGATATGCATACTATCAGGACTAAGTTCATGATAAATTAAAGTTCAATTAATCATATTACTTAAGAACTCCCACTTAGATAGACATCCCTCTAATTCTCTAAGTGATCACGTGATCCAAATCAACTAAACCATGTCCGATCATCACGTGAGATGGAGTAGTTTCATGGTGAACATCTATGTTGATCATATCTATATATGATTCACGCTCGATACCTTCTGTAACACCCTCGATGCGACTATAGCTCCCACGTGTCGAGGCACGACTTAGAGACATAATCGCATTGAAGGCATATGTCGCAAGTTAGGCAATCTTCACAACATCCCATGTAATGATAATAAAAGGGGAGATAACATAGTTGGCTTACACTCGCCACGTCAATCAAGTGCATAAATAACATTACATCATCCAAACACTCATGGCCCGACTACGGCGCCAAAATAAAAGAGAACCCAACATGCGACACGGTCCCAATCACCCCCAACTGGGCACCACTACTGATCATCAGGAAAGGAAACATAGTAACGTTGAGAGTCCTCGTCGAACTCCCACTTGAGCTCAGCGCGTCTCCTGGAGCGGAATCATCAGGCCCTGCATCTGGTGTAATAGTAATCTGTGAGCCACAGGGACTCAGCAATCTCGCACCCTCGCGATCAAGACTATTTAAGCTTATAGGTAAGGCAAGGTAAAATATGAGTGGAGCTGCAGCAAGCGACTAGCAAGTATGGTGGCTAACTTATTCGCAAAAGAGAGCGAGAAGAGGAGGCAAAGCACGAGCGAGAAACTAGAGAACAACCTGCGCAAACATTACTCCAACACCGTGTCCACTTCCCGGACTCCGCCGAGAAGAGGCCATCACGGTAACACACTCAGTTGATTCATTTTAATTTAAGTTAAGGTTCAAGTTATCTACAACCGGACATTAACAAATTCCCATCTGCCCATAACCGCGGGCACGGCTTTCGAAAGTTCAATCCCTGCAGGGGAGTCCCAACTTAGCCCATGACAAGCTCTCACGGTCAACGAAGGAATAGACCTCCTCCCAAGACGTTCGATCAGACTCGGTATCTCGGTTACTCAAGACACTTCGACAGGTTAAAACAATCCAGCAACACCGCCCGAATGTGCTGACAAATCCCGATAGGAGCTGCACATATCTCTCAGGGCACACTCAGATGAACACTACGTACAACTAAAACCACCTCAAGTTGCCCCGAGGTGGCGCTGCAGTGGCTCTATTTGGACCAACACTCAGAGGAGCACTGGCCCGGGGGGGTTTAAAATAAGATGACCCTCGGGCTCCGGAAACCCAAGGGAAAAAAGGCTAGGTGGCAAATGGTAAGACCAATTTGGGCATTGCTGGAAAAGCTTTAATCAAGGCGAAAATCAAGGGGTTCCCATTATAACCCAACCGCGTAAGGAACGCAAAATCCGGGAACATAACACCGATATGACGGAAACTAGGGCGGCAAGAGTGGAACAAAACACTAGGCGAGAGGCCGAGCCTTCCACCCTTTACCAAGTATATAGATGCATTAAGATAACATAGCAATATAATGATATCCCAACAAGTAAATAAAATGTTCCAACAAGGAACGCCTCCAATCTTCACCTGCAACTAGCAACGCTATAAGAGGGGCTGAGCAAAGCGGTAACATAGCCAATCAACGGTTTGCTAGGACATGGTGGGTTAGAGGTTTGACATGGCAATTTGGGAGGCTTGAAACAAGTGGTAGGCATCGTAGCATTGGCATAGCAAAAGAGCGAGCAAACTAGCATAGCAAAGATAGTAGTGATTTCGAGGGTATGATCATCTTGCCTGCACAGTTGTTAGAGTTGACTGGATCCTCGAACGCAAACTCAACGGGCTCCTCGTTAGCGAACTCGTCTCCCGGCTCTACCCAAACAAGACAAACAAGCAACAAGGATACAATCAACCACGTGCAAACTCAAACAACACGATGCAAAGATGATATGCTATGCGGGATGCGATGCGGGATGCAAAATGCAAGATATGACAGGAAAAGCATGAACCTGGCCTCAACTTGGAATTCCAAGTGTTCCACTGGAAAGATGGGATGAAATCGCTTGAAAACGATATAAAGAACGCCAGAATCGGAGTTACGGTTTGAAAATGGCAAGCGATTCAAATATGACACCGGTCTGCGATTTACAGCAAGTAGGCATCTAAATGCAATGAGATGAACATGCTACAGCACCCAAACAAGACAACAAAATATATGGCAGGTATGCATACAAGATGCTTAACAAAAGTCTAGCACTGAGCTATGGCCATTCATCCATTAACAGGTTCAAACAAGCATGGAAAAAATGCATATGACAAACAGTTCTCAGACTTAGTGAAATTAACACTTGTCTGGAATTTTAGACCAGGTAGCTCTCTTCGGAGCAACAAAACTATATTCTACAGGATCTGAACATGGCAAAGTAAAGCATGGCATGGAGCTACTCAAAGAGCTTAAAAAAAGTCCCTTAGTGACCTTGAGCCAAAAGGGATCAGAAAATATAATTGCAAGCACGTGAACATAGCAAAAACATAATCGGTTTTCATACTTAGTGAAAACTGGCACATGCTGAAATATAACTCAAGTAGGCATGTTTACGAGCTCGATGCACTCACTACGGTGCAAGTCATGGCAATACAAGCATACACCCATCAATAAGGCACAAAATGCAATCTAGACATGGCAAGAACAATAGCATAGCATGCATGGATCAACTACAACATCACCGGCAAAATTGCAAACAAGTTGACAATCTGCCCAGATTCACAAAGTAGCAAAAGCAGAGCTCGATTGGCTCAAGCTAGGGTGCTCCTTAATTGCAAACAAAGACATGGATGGATAGAGCACTACAATATTAACAAAACATACTTACTGATTATCCTCAAAAGAGGCATGGATCACTAGGAAACAACATGAACATATGGCATCATGAGATAAACAGCTGCAGGACTTAGTGAAATTACCAAGTCCCTGAAAACAGAATTAGCAAGTGCACCACTTTGCAAGCTTGCACTAGGCACCACACACATCACAAAAATATATGGGTTGCACCTCTGGAAAGATGACAAAACCCTTAACAAAACACATGCAGGGCATCAGGGCATATCATGCACACATTAATCATGGCAAAAATGACAAAAGAGCTAAACGGAGTAGCAGATCTGACAATTAACTCAAGTAGCCCTCTTCTAACAGCATTTCGGGCATCAAGATGAACTCAAATGAAAATGATGCAATGGAATGAAATGATGTACTCTCTGAGATGAACATTTTGATATGCTATATGCATGAATCTGAGCTACGGATGCAAAGTTATAGAGCCGTGAACATGAGCACTTGAACTGAAAATTTCGGGACTTAGAGAAAAAACGACCTAGGGTTTCACGGTTCACAGATCTGGGATCCGGGCACGGATTACGAAGTTCGCCGGAATTACTGTTCACGCCGGAGAAGAAGAGGACGGCGGCCGGGGCGGCGAGAAGACGGCGAGGAGGTGGCGAGGAGGCGGCGCCGGCGGGCACGGAAGCCGAGGTGGCGGGCGCGGCGGACGAGGCGCGACGACGCGCCGGCGTCGAGGCGACGCGCCGGCGTCGAGGCGGCGGGGCGGAGCGGCCGGCCGGCGTCGGGGCGAAGGGCGCCGGCGAGGGGCACGGGCGGCGCTGCCCGGGGGGAGGCGCGGGGCGCGCGTGGGCCGGGAGGGCCCGTCCCGGGCCCCGCGGGCTGGTGGCGGCGGTGAAGTGGGGCTGAGGGTGCGGGCGAATGGCGCGGCGACAAGTGGCGGCGGGGATGATCCGGACAATGTCCGTCGGTGTAGTTTTGTCCGGCGGCGCGCGATGAGGTGGATCTAGGTTTTTTCGGGAGGAAGGGGAAGGAGATTTCGGAGAGGGTCTATTTATAGGCCTAGCGGGAGCTAGGAGAGTCCAAATGAGGTGCAGTTTTCGGCCCCGCGATCGTGATCGAACGCTCTAGATGATGGAGCAGAGTTAGGTGTGTTTTGGGCCAAATTGGAGGGGTGTTGGGCTGCAACACACACGAGGCCTTTTCGGTCCCTCGGTTAACCGTTGAAGTATCAAACGAAGTCCAAATGTACGAAACTTGACAGGCGGTCTACCGGTAGTAAACCAAGGCCGCTTGGCAAGTCTCGGTCCAATCCGGAAATGTTTAATCCCCACACACGAAAGAGCTAGAAATGACCACCGGAGGAGAACGAAGCACCGAATGCAAAACGGACAACGGGGAAAATGCTCGAATGCATGAGACGAACACGTATGCAAATGCAATGCACATGATGACATGATATGAGATGCATGACAACGATAACAACACACGGAGACAAAAGACCCGAACCCGAGGAAATAAATATAACTTAACGCCGGAAACGGCAAAAGTTGGAGTACAAATAGGGAAAGTTACATCCGGGGTGTTACAACACTCCACCACTACGAAAGGATCTCGTCCTGAGATCTAGGACTGAAAGAACGCGGGTACTCAGAACGGAGGTGATCCTCGCGTTCCCAGGTAGCTTCACGGTCGGAATGGTGTGACCACTTGACTTTGAGAAATTTGATTGACTTGTTGCGAGTCTTGCGTTCAGTCTCTTCAAGAATAGCAACTGGGTGCTCACGATAAGAGAGATCTTCTTGGAGCTCAATGTCCTCGAAGTTGATGTGCGGTCAGGAGTCTTGAAGCACTTTCGAAGCTGAGAGACATGGAACACGTCATGAACATTTGCAAAGTTTGAAGGAAGCTCGAGTTGATAGGCGAGGTCGCCTCTCTTGCTGACAATCTTGAAAGGTCCCACGTATCTAGGGGCAAGCTTCCCTTTGATACCGAAGCGACGAGTACCTTTCATAGGAGAGACACGGAGGTAAACATGATCTCCGATCTCAAAAGCCAAATCACGGTGCTTACTATCATAGTAGCTCTTCTGGCGGGATTGGGCTGCTTTGAGGTTATCACGAATGACTTTGCACATTTCTTCTGCTTCTATGATTAAGTCATTACCCAAAAGCTGACGTTCACCGGTTTCGGACCAGTTGAGTGGGGTACGGCACTTCCTGCCATACAGAATTTCAAAAGGGGCCTTGCCCGAACTTGCTTGAAAACTGTTGTTGTAGGAGAATTCAGCATAAGGAAGACAATCCTCCCACTTCATGTCGAAGGAGATCACACAAGCCCTGAGCATATCTTCAAGAATCTGGTTGACACGCTCGACTGACCGCTAGTTTGAGGATGGAAAGCTGTGCTGAAGCGGATGTTGGTGCCCATGGCCTTCTGAAAAGAATCCCAAAACTTGAGATAAAGATGCTGCCACGGTCTGAAGAGATCACTTGTGGAATACCGTGCAGAGAGACAATACGAGAGGTATAGAGTTCCGCCAATTGAGCTGCAGTGATCGACTCTTTGATAGGCAGAAAATGAGCCACTTTGGTGAGTTTGTCGATGACAACGAATATAGCATCATTGCCACGCTTGGACTTTGGAAACCCAGTCACGAAGTCCATTTCAATGTGGTCAAACTTCCATTCTGGAATGGCAAGAGGTTGGAGGAGACCTGCTGGCCTTTGGTGTTCTGCCTTCACTCTTCTGCAGACATCACATTCATTCACGAATTGAGCGATTCGCGCTTCATTCGAGTCCACCAATAAGCTTGCTTGAGGTCCTGATACATCTTCGTGCTCCCAGGGTGGATGGAGAGGAGAGAATTGTGAGCCTCGTTCATGATCACTTTACGGAGGTCACCTTTGGGAACAACAATACGATCCTCGAAGAAGAGAGTGTCCTTGTCATCAAGGCGGTAGCACTTGTACTTGGACTGACTCTTGGCAATCCCAATCTTCACCTTTTTCACCATAGCATCAAGAAGCTGGGCTTGGCGAATCTGGTCTTCCAAGGTAGGAGAGACTTGAAGGTTGGCGAGGAAACCTTGAGGAACAACTTGCAGATTAAGTTTGCGGAAAGCTTCACAAAGCTCGGGTTGATAAGGCTTGAGAATCAGACTGTTGCAGTAAGCTTTCCTGCTCAAAGCGTCAGCAATCACATTGGCCTTGCCTGGAGTATACTCGATACTCGGATTATACTCTTGAATCATTTCGACCCATTGAGTTTGCCTGAGGTTGAGATTAGGCTGAGTGAAGATGTACTTGAGACTCTTGTGATCAGTGAAAATGTCCACTTTTCTTCCCAATAGAAGATGTCTCCAAGTCAAAAGAGCATGCACAACTGCCGCCAACTCGAGATCATGAGTGGGGTAGTTCTTCTCATTAGGCTTCAACTGGCGAGATGTATAAGCAACAACTTTCTTCTCTTGCATCAATACTGCGCCAAGACCTTGGAGAGAGGCATCACAAAAGACCTCGTACGGCTTGGATTCATCAGGCAGAGTCAGAACTGGAGCAGTGATCAATTTCTCTTTCAAAGTGTTGAAAGCAATGTCACACTCCGGAGACCAAACGTACTTGACGTGCTTCTGGAGAAGATTAGAGAGAGGCTTCGCGATCTTAGAAAAGTTTTCAACGAATCTTCGGCAATAGCTTGCGAGACCGAGGAAGCTACGGAGTTGCTTCACGTTCTGAGGAGGTTCCCAATTCACAATTGCAGACACCTTCTCAGGATTCACGGCAATGCCCTTGGCAGAGATGATATGACCAAGATAAAGAACCTCATCGAGCCAAAATTCACACTTGGAGAACTTGGCGTAGAACTGATGTTTCTGAGCTTATCAAGAACCAAACGCAAGTGCTTGGCATGATCTTCCTTGTTCTTCGAGAAAACCAGAATGTCGTCGAGATAGACCAAAACGAAGTCATTGGTGTAGGCGTTGAAGATGAAGTTCATCATGCGAGAGAACGTCGGAGGAGCGTTGACGAGGCCAAAAGACATGACAGTGTATTCATATGAACCAAGCTTGTCCTGAAAGCCGTCTTGGGAATATCTTGCTCACGGATTCGAATCTGATGATAACCCATACGGAGATCAAGCTTGGAGAATACTTGGGCACCTTTGAGTTGTTCGAACAGCTCATTGATGTTGGGAAGTGGGTATTTGTTCTTGATGGTCTTCTTGTTCAATGGACGGTAATCAACACAAAGTCGGTCCATTCCATCCTTCTTCTTCACAAAAAGAACACCACAACCCCACGGAGAAGAACTAGGCCGGATGAGACCCATTTTCTCTTGAATATCGAGTTGCTTCTTCAGCTCCTTCAACTCTTCAGGTCCGAGCTTGTAAGGACGCTTTGCACACAGGTTCCGTGCCAGGCTCAAGATCAATAACGAATTCAACTGGCCGGTGCGGAGGCATTCCTGGAAGCTCTTCTGGAAAGACGTCTTGATATTCGCAAACGACTGGAATTTGCGAGATAGCATCCAATTCACCCTTCTCATTGAGAGAAAATAGACGGATAGTATCATCACGAGCGGCAAAGACAATTACATCCTCAGACGAATGAGTCAATTGAATCTGCCTGGCTGCACAATCAAGATGTGCCTTGTGCTTAGTAAGCCAATCCATTCCGAGAATAAGATTAATATCCGAGTTGCCAAGAACCACCGGAGAAGAGAGAAACTTGTAATCGCCCAAACGTGATAGAGACATCCGGGACGCAATTGTTAGAAGTCATTTGCTTGCCCGGAGAACACAATCTTCAACGGAACAGGAATCCTTTCGGTCACAAAATCATGCTTGGCCACAAATGGTGTTGAAATAAAAGAAAGCGATGCACCAGTGTCAAAAAGAACTTTGCAGGAACATCGTTAACAGGAAGGTTACCCATGATCACATCTGTGAGTCCTCTGCCTGAGCTGCATTCAGCAAATTGACCTTGGCGTGCTTGGGGTTATGCTTGACCACAGCTGTACTTGCCGATCTGACAGGAGGAGGAGGAAGACGCCTCTGGTTGAAACACTTGTTGGCATAGTGACCCTTCTGTTGGCACTTGTTGCACGTGACCTCTGAAAGCGGATGGTGATACGGAGCACTCGATCTTGGAGCTTGAGACGAAGTCTTTTTCTGAAAGCAGGGTTGGGTGGGTGGGAAGAACCACTGCCACTTTGCTCTTCTGCTGATACGGCTGACGGAACGGAGGAGGAGGAAGCAATACTTCTGCTGCTTGGCCACTTGAGTAGAGGAAGAAAGGAGTAACATCTCTAACTCCTTCTTGAAGCATCACACCTCAACTGAGCAGCCTCTGCTTCAATGCCATTTGTAGAAATCGTATCTCAGGGGCTCGAAAGAACAGAGCTAGCTGAAATTTTCTCTGAGACCACCCCTGAACTGGTATATCATGCTCTTCTCATAAGGGACGTCTGCTTGGCAAAGCGGCGAGCTTCTGGAACAACTTGTTGTAGTCATAGACAGACAAAGCCTTGCTTCAGATTGCGGAATTCCTCACGCTTGCTTTCAACCACGCTCTGTGGAATATGATGAGCTCGGAAATCTCGGAGAAATCATCCCAAGTGATAACACGTCCACCTCTGGAGTCCTTGTACTGCTGGAACCATTCTGCAGCTTGATCTTATAGTTGGAAGGAAGCGAACTTGACAAAGTCCTCAGGACTGACGTTACTACACTCGAAATGCTTACACAGATCCACAAGCCAATCGTCAGCATCGGTTGCCTCAACACAATTGCTGAAAGTCTTTGGCCCGTTAGCAAGGAACTGGTTGAGTGTAGCAAAGTGACTCTGATTGCTGCCTTGATTCCCTTGGTTGCCTTGATTGCGCTCTTGAAGAATTTGCATGATCAACTGTGTGTTTGCATTGGTTGCGGCCATCACAGCTTGCCATGCCTCCGGAGGAGGTGGAGGTGGTGGCGGATCAGGATTCGGAGTCGTGCGCGTTGGAGGAGCCATCCTGAAGAGGTTGACATACATTAGCACATTGATAGACAATTCTTGAAGCTGAATCCAACGGGATGAAAATTGCAACATATAGTCTTCACATCCGAACAAAATGAACGAATGCATTCCTCTTGAAATGGTCACATATCCATAAATTGAGAAGCCACGTAGAATTAAGGTAGAGAAATAATTCAACAAGGTACGGATCAAGAACGAATAATCGGTAAGAAATCCCAATCTCAAACCAATATCCGTGGAAGAAGAACTAGAGCTACTAGAATTCCCACCTATGAAACTCCCGAACCTTTCCGGTTATGCAATCAGGTGTTGGGGATACAGGGGAAGCATAATATCTCACCCAAACTAGCAAATCCTACATCCAGCTGTATCCATCCTTCAACACATAACCAAGAAACCTTCGGAAACCATCTACCTCAACCTTCGAAAAGCATCCGTTATACAAGTTATGGCGATACTCCCGAACTCCCGCCCCAGTACTGGGTGGCGTCGAGGTTATCTCACCAACGACTGCATAAAAGAGATTTTCGATGTCGCGTACTAAACTCAGGTATTCCAGAACTGCAACGATAAAATTATGATGACAACACCTCAGAGCTCAACTCCCCGGGACACTTCCACTAAACCCCTGACAGGAGGCACCAAGACAATGTTCTCATCATAAAACCATCGGAACGATTCCAAGATACCCGCGTGATCCTAAATTTTTTTTAGTGAAATTTGAGAAGAAAAGAGTCAAAACTCTACGTCAGGATGCCTTACCAGAGCGATGAGGAGACTGGGAAGTAAAAAGAATTCCTACTCTCCGATATATAATTCCTAAATGACTCAAAACATTTTTCTAGACACAACTCGGCGCTAAAAACGATCAAGCAATGGGGCTCCTAAGGTCGGGGAAGGCTCTGATTACCAACTTGTAACACCCTCGATGCGACTATAGCTCCCACGTGTCGAGGCACGACTTAGAGGCATAATCGCATTGAAGGCATATGTCGCAAGTTAGGCAATCTTCACAACATCCCATGTAATATAATAATAAAGGGGAGATAACATAGTTGGCTTACACTTCACCGTCAATCAAGTACATAAATAACATTACATCATCCAAACACTCATGGCCCGACTACGCGCCAAAATAAAAGAGAACGCCAACATGCGACACGGTCCCAATCACCCCCAACTGGGCACCACTACTGATCATCGGAAAGGAAACATAGTAACATTGAGAGTCTTCGTCGAACTCCCACTTGAGCTCAAGCGCATCTCTGGAGCGGAATCATCAGGCCCTGCATCTGGTGTAATAGTAGTCTGTGAGCCACAGGGACTCAGCAATCTCGCACCCTCACGATCAAGACTATTTAAGCTTATAGGTAAGGCAAGGTAAATATAGTGGAGCTGCAGCAAGCGACTAGCAAATATGGTGGCTAACTTATTCGCAAAAGAGAGCGAGAAGAGGAGGCAAAGTGCGAGCGAGAAACTAGAGAACATCCTGCGCAAGCATTACTCCAACACACCGTGTCCACTTCCCGGACTCCGCCGAGAAGAGGCCATCACGGTAACACACTCAGTTGATTCATTTTAATTAAGTTAAGGTTCAAGTTATCTACAACCGGACATTAACAAATTCCCATCTGCCCATAACCGCGGGCACGGCTTTCGAAAGTTCAAATCCCTGCAGGGGAGTCCCAACTTAGCCCATGACAATCTCTCACGGTGAACGAAGGAATAGACCTCCTCCCAAGACGTTCTGATCAGACTCGGTATCTCGGTTACTCAAGACACTTCGACAGGTTAAAACAAATCCAGCAACACCGCCCGAATGTGCTGACAAATCCCGATAGGAGCTGCACATATCTCTTTTTCAGGGCACACTCAGATGAACTACGTACAACTAAAACCAACTAAAACCAAGTTGCCCCGAGGTGTCGCTGCAAGTGGCTCTATTTGGACCAACACTCAGAGGAGCACTGGCCCGGGGGGTTTAAAATAAGATGACCCGTCGGGCTCCGGAAACCCAAGGGAAAAAGGCTAGGTGGCAAATGGTAAGACCAAGGTTGGGCATTGCTGGAAAAGCTTTAATCAAGGCGAACTATCAAGGGGTTCCCATTATAACCCAACCGCGTAAGGAACGCAAAATCCGGGAACATAACACCGATATGACGGAAACTAGGGCGGCAAGAGTGGAACAAAACACTAGGCGAGAGGCCGAGCCTTCCACCCTTTACCAAGTATATAGATGCATTAAGATAACATGGCAATATAATGATATCCCAACAAGTAAATAATGTTCCAACAAGGAACGGTCTCCAATCTTCACCTGCAACTAGCAACGCTATAAGAGGGGCTGAGCAAAGCGGTAACATAGCCAATCAACGGTTTGCTAGGACATGGTGGGTTAGAGGTTTGACATGGAAATTTGGGAGGCTTGAAAGCAAGTGGTAGGCATCGTAGCATTGGCATAGCAAAAGAGCGAGCAATCTAGCATAGCAAAGATAGTAGTGATTTCGAGGGTATGATCATCTTGCCTGCACAGTTGTCAGAGTTGACTGGATCCTCGAAAGCAAACTCAACGGGCTCCTCGTTAGCGAACTCGTCTCCCGGCTCTACCCAAACAAGACAAACAAGCAACAAGGATACAATCAACCACGTGCAAACTCAAACAACACGATGCAAAGATGATATGCTATGCGGGATGCGATGCGGGATGCAAAATGCAAGATATGACAGGAAATGCATGAACCTGGCCTCAACTTGGAATTCCAAGTGTGCCACTGGAAAGATGGGATGAAATCTCTTGAAAACGATATAAAGAACGCCGGAATCGGAGTTACGGTTTAGAAATGGCAAGCGATTCAAATATGACACCGGTCTGCGATTTACAGCAAGTAGGCATCTAAATGCAATGAGATGAATATGCTACAGCACCCAAACAAGACAACAAAGAAAATGGCAGGGATGCATACAAGATGCTTAACAAAAGTCTAGAACTGAGCTACGGCCAATTCATCCATTAACAGGTTCAAACAAGCATGGCAAAAATGCATATGACAAACAGTTCTCAGACTTAGTGAAATTAACACTTGTCTGGAATTTCAGACCAGGTAGCTCTCTTCGGATCAACAAAACTACATGCTACAGGATCTGAACATGGCAAATTAAAGGATGGCATGGAGCTACTCAAAGATCTTAACAAAATTCCCTTAGTGACCTTGAGCCAAAAGGGATCAGAAAATACAATTGCAAGCACGTGAACATAGCAAAAACATAATCAGTTTTCATACTTAGTGAAAACTGCACATGCTGAAATTAACTCAAGTAGGCATGTTTACGAGCTCGATGCACTCACTACGGTGCAAGTCATGGCAATACAAGCATACACCCATCATGAAGGCACAAAATGCAATCTAGACATGGCAAGAACAATAGCATAGCATGCATGGATGAACTACAACATCACCGGCAAAATTGCAAACAAGTTGACAATCTGCCCAGATTCACAAAGTAGCAAAAATAGAGCTCGATTGACTCAAGCTAGGGCTGCTC
>NW_024113518.1:0-9468 GCF_003073215.2 Triticum urartu
GGCAAGGGGGGCCAGCCCCCTCTTTCCTTCTCCCCCTCTCCCTTTCCTTCCCCCTCTCCTACTCCTACTAGGAATAGGAGGAGTCCTACTCCTAGTGGGAGTAGGACTCCCCCTTGGCACGCCTCTCCCGGGCCGGCCGCCTCCTCCCCTTGCTCCTTTATATACGGGGGCAGGGGGCACCCCATAGACGACAATTGATCGTTTGATCTTTTAGCTGTGTGCGGTGCCCCCTCCACCATAGTCCACCTCGATATTACTATAGCGGTGCTTAGGCGAAGCCCTGCGTCGGTAGAACATCAACATTGTCACCACGCCATCATGCTGACGAAACTCTCCCTCAACACTCGGCTGGATTGGAGTTCGAGGGACGTCATCAGGCTAAACGTGTGCTGAACTCGGAGGTGCCGTAAGTTCGGTACTTGATCGGTCGGACCGTGAAGACGTACGACTACATCAACCGCGTTGTGCTAACGCTTCCGCTTTTGGTCTACGAGGGTACTTGGACAACACTCTCCCCTCCTATTGCTATGCATCACCATGATCTTGCGTGTGCGTAGGAATTTTTTTGAAATTACTACGTTCCCCAACAGTGGCATCAGAGCCAGGTTTTATGCGTAGATGTCATATGCATGAGTAGAACACAAGTGAGTTGTGGGTGATATAAGTCATACTACTTACCAGCATGTCATACTTTGGTTCGGCGGTATTGTTGGATGAAGCGGCCCGGACCGACATTACACGTACGCTTACGCGAGCCTGGTTCTACCGACATGCTTTGCACACAGGTGGCTGGCGGGTGTCAGTTTCTTCAACTTTAGTTGAACCAAGTGTGGCTACGCCCGGGCCCTTCAAAGGTTAAAACAACACCAACTTGACAAACTATCGTTGTGGTTTTGATGCGTAGGTAAGAACGATTCTTGCTAAGCCCGTAGCAGCCATGTAAAACTTGCAACAACAAAGTAGAGGACGTCCTACTCGTTTTTGCAGGGCATGTTGTGCTGTGATATGGTCAAGACATGAGGCTAAATTTTATTGTATGAGATGATCATGTTTTGTAACCGAGTTATCAGCAACTGGCAGGAGCCATATGGTTGTCGCTTTATTGTATGCAATGCAATCTCCCTGTAATGCTTTACTTTATCACTAAGCAGTAGCGATAGTCGTGAAAGCATAAGATTGGTGAGACGACAACGATGCTACGATGGAGATCAAGGTATCACGCCGGTGACAATGGTGATCATGACGGTGCTTCGGATACGGTATCATATCACTTATATTGATTGCATGTGATGTTTATCTTTTATGCATATTATCTTGCTTTGATTGATGGGAGCATTATTGCCAAGATAAAAAGTGTTCTTCCTGAGTATGCACCATTGCCAAAGTTCGTCATGCCCAGACACCACGTGATGATTGGGTGTGATAAGCTCTAGGTCCATTTACAACGGGTGCAAGCCAGTTTTGCACACGCAGAATACTCAGTTTAAACTTGACGAGCCTAGCATATGCAGATATGGCCTCGGAACACTGAGACCGAAAGGTCGAGCGTGAATCATATAGTAGATATGATCAACATAGTGATGTTGACCATTGAAAACTACTCCATTTCATGTGATGATCGGTTAGGGTTTAGATGATTTGGATCACGTGATTAGAGGGATGTCTTTCTAAGTGGGAGTTCTTAAGTAATATGATTAATTGAACTTAAATTTATCATGAACTTAGTACCTGATAGTATCTTGCTTGTCTATGTTGATTGTAGATAGATGGCCTGTTCTGTTGTTCCGTTGAATTTTAATGCATTCCTTGAGAAAGCAAAGTTGAAAGATGATGGTAGAAATTACACGGACTGGGTCCGTAACTTGAGGATTATCCTCATTGCTGCTTAGAAGAATTACCTCCTGGAAGCACCGCTAGATGTACCACCTGCACTAGCAACAGCAGACATTGTGAATGCCTGGCAGACACGTGTTGATGACTACTCGATAGTTCAGCGTGCCATGCTTTACGGCTTTGAACCGGGACTTCAACGACGTTTTGAACGTCATGGAGCATATGAGATGTTCCAGGAGTTGAAGTTAATATTTCAAAGAATGCCCGGATTGAGAGATATGAAGTCTCCAATAAGTTCTACAGCTGCAAGATGGAGGAGAATAGTAGTTCTGTCAGTGAGCATATACTCAAGATGTTTGCGTACTGCAATCACTTGATTCAACTAGGAGTTAATCTTCAGGGATGATAGCGTCATTGAATAGAATTCTCCAATCACTGCCACCAGGCTACAAGGTCTTTGTGATGAACTATAATACAAGGGATGGAATAAGACAATTCCCGAGCTCTTTCGCAATGCTAAAAGCTGCGGAGGTAGAAATCAAAAAGGAGCATCAAGTGTTGATGGTCAATAAGACCACCAGTTTCAAGAAAAAGGGTAAAGGGAAGAAGAAGGGGAACTTCAAGAAGAACAGCAAAGCAAGTTGCTGCTCAGGAGAAAGAAACCCAAGTCTGGACCTAAGACTGAAGACTGAGTGCTTCTACTGCAAGCAGACTGGTCACTGGAAGCGGAACTGCCCCAAGTATTTGGCGGATAAGAAGGCGATGGGCAAAGGTGAACAAAGGTATATGTGAATATACATGTTATTGATGTGTACCTTACTAGAGCTCGCAGTAGCACCTGGGTATTTGATACTGGTTCTGTTGCTAATATTTGCAACTCGAAACAGGGACTACGGATTAAGAGAACATTGGCGAAGGATGAGGTGATGATGCGCGTGGGAAATGGTTCCCAAGTCGATGAGATCGCAGTCGGCACGCTACCTCTACATCTACCCTTCGGGATTAGTATTAGACCTAAATAATTGTTATTTGGTGCCAGCGTTGAGCATGAACATTATATCTGGATCTTGTGTGATGTGAGTCGGTTATTCATTTAAATCAGAGAATAATGGTTGTTCTATTTATATGAGTAATATCTTTTATGGTCATGCACCCTTGAAGAGTGGTCTATTTTTGATGAATCTCGATAGTAGTGATACACATATTCATAATGTTGAAGCCAAAAGATGCAGAGTTGATAATGATAGTGCACATTATTTGTGGCACTGCCGTTTAGGTCATATCGGTGTAAAGCGCATGAAGAAACTCCATACTGATGGACTTTTGGAATCACTTGGTACTTGCGAACCGTGCCTCATGGGAAAGATGACTAAAACGCCGTTCTCCGGTACTACAAAGAGAGCAACAGATTTGTTGGAAATCATACATACAGATGTATGTGGTCCGATGAATGTTGAGGCTCGTGGCGGATATCTTTATTTTCTCACCTTCACAGATGATTTAAGCAGATATGGGTATATCTACTTAATGAAGCATAAGTCTGAAACATTTGAATAGTTCAAAGAATTTCAGAGTGAAGATGAAAATCATCGTAACAAGAAAATAAAGTTTCTACGATCTGATCATGGAGGAGAATATTTGAGTTACGAGTTTGGTCTACATTTGAAACAATGCGGAATAGTTTCGCAACTCACGCCACCTGGAACACCACAGCGTAATGGTGCGCCTGAACGTCGTAATCGAATTTTATTAGATATGGTGCGATCTATGATGTCTCTTACTGATTTACCGCTATCGTTTTGGGGTTATGCTTTAGAGACGGCTGCATTCACATTAAATAGGGCACCATCGAAATCCGTTGAGACGGCGCCTTATGAACTGTGGTTTGGCAAGAAACCAAAGTTGTCGTTTCTGAAAGTTTGGGGCTGCGATGCTTATGTGAAAAAGCTTCAACCTGATAAGCTCGAACCCAAATCGGAGAAATGTGTCTTCATAGGATACCCAAAGGAGACTGTTGGGTACACCTTCTATCACAGATCCGAAGGCAAGACATTCGTTGCTAAGAATGGATCCTTTCTAGAGAAGGAGTTTCTCTCGAAAGGAGTGGGAGGAAAGTAGAACTTGATGAGGTAACTGTACCTGCTCCCTTATTGGAAAGTAGTACATCACAGAAATCGGTTTTTGTGACACCTATACCAATTAGTGAGGAAGCTAATGATAATGATCATGAAACTTTAGATCAAGTTACTACCGAACCTCGTAGATCAACCAGAGTAAGATCCGCACCAGAGTGGTATGGTAATCCTGTTCTGAAAGTCATGCTACTAGATCATGATGAACCTACGAACTATGAAGAAGCGATGGTAAGCCCAGATTCCGCAAAATGGCTAGAAGCCACGAAATCTGAGATGGGATCCATGTATGAGAACAAAGTGTGGACTTTGGTTGACTTGCCCGTTGATCGACAAGCAATTGAGAATAAATGGATCTTCAAGAAGAAGACTGACGCTGACGGTAATGTTACTATCTACAAAGATCGACTTGTTGCGAAGGGTTTTCGAAAAGTTCAAGGGATTGACTACGATGAGACCTTCTCACCCGTAGCGATGCTTAAGTCTGTCCGAATCATGTTAGCGATTGCCGCATTTTATGATTATGAAATTTGGCAGATGGATGTCAAAACTGCATTCCTGAATGGATTTCTGGAAGAAGAGTTGTATATGATGCAACCGGAAGGTTTTGTCGATCCAAAGGGAGCTAACAAAGTGTGCAAGCTCCAGCGATCCATTTATGGACTGGTGCAAGCCTCTCGGAGTTGGAATAAATGCTTTGATAGTGTGATCAAAGCATTTGGTTTTGTACAGACTTTTGGAGAAGCCTGTATTTACAAGAAAGTGAGTGGGAGCTCTGTAGCATTTCTGATATTATATGTGCATGACATATTACTGATTGGAAATGATATAGAATTTCTGGATAGCATAAAGGGATACTTGAATAAGAGTTTTTCAATGAAAGACCTCGGTGAAGCTGCTTACATATTGGGCATTAAGATCTATAGAGATAGATCAAGACGCTTAATTGGACTTTCACAAAGCACATACCTTGACAAAGTTTTGAAGAAGTTCAAAATGGATCAAGCAAAGAAAGGGTTCTTGCCTGTGTTACAAGGTGTGAAGTTGAGTAAGACTCAATGTCCGACCACCGTAGAAGATAGAGAGAAAATGAAAGATGTTCCCTATGCTTCAGCCATAGGCTCTATCATATATGCAATGATGTGTACTAGACCTGATGTGTGCCTTGCTATAAGTCTAGCAGGGAGGTACCAAAGTAATCCAGGAGTGGATCACTGGACAACGGTCAAGAACATCCTGAAGTACCTGAAAAGGACTAAGGATATGTTTCTCGTATATGGAGGTGACAAAGAGCTCATCTTAAATGGTTACGTAGATGCAAGCTTTGACACTGATTCGGACGATTCTAAATCGCAAACCGGATACATGTTTATATTGAACGGTGGAGCTGTCAGTTCGTGCAGTTCTAAACAAAGCGTCGTGGCAGGATCTACATGTGAAGCGGAGTACATAGCTGCTTCAGAAGCAGCAAATGAAGGAGTCTGGATGAAGGAGTTCATATCCGATCTAGGTGTCATACCTAGTGCATCGGGTCCAATGAAAATCTTTTGTGACAATACTGGTGCAATTGCCTTGGCGAAGGAATCCAGATTTCACAAGAGAACCAAGCACATCAAGAGACGCTTCAATTCCATTCAGGATTTAGTACAAGTGGGAGACATAGAAATTTGCAAGATACATACGGATCTGAATGTTGCAGACCCGCTGACTAAGCCTCTTCCACGAGGAAAACATGATCAGCACCAAGGCTCCATGGGTGTTAGAATCATTACTGTGTAATCTAGATTATTGACTCTAGTGCAAGTGGGAGACTGAAGGAAATATGCCCTAGAGGCAATAATAAAGTTATTATTTATTTCCTTATATCATGATAAATGTTTATTATTCATGCTAGAATTGTATTAACCGGAAACATAATACATGTGTGAATACATAGACAAACAGAGTGTCACTAGTACGCCTCTACTTGACTAGCTCGTTGATCAAAAGATGGTTATGTTTCCTAGACATAGACATGAGTTGTCATTTGATTAACGGGATCACATCATTAGGAGAATGATGTGATTGACTTGACCCATTCCGTTAGCTTAGCACTTGATCGTTTAGTTTGTTGCTATTGCTTTCTTCATAACTTATATATGTTCCTATGACTATGAGATTATGCAACTCCCGTTTACCGGAGGAACACTTTGTGTGCTACCAAACGTCACAACGTAACTGGGTGATTATAAAGGTGCTCTACAGGTGTCTCCGAAGGTACTTGTTGGGTTGGCGTATTTCAAGATTAGGATTTGTCACTACGATTGTCGGAGAGGTATCTCTGGGCCCTCTCGGTAATACACATCACTCAAGCCTTGCAAGCAATGCAACTAATAAGTTAGTTGCGGGATGATGTATTACGGAACGAGTAAAGAGACTTGCCGGTAACGATATTGAACTAGGTATTGAGATACCGACGATCGAATCTCGGGAAAGTAACATACCGATGACAAAGGGAACAACGTACGTTGTTATGCGGTTTGACCGATAAAGATCTTCATAGAATATGTAGGAACCAATATGAGCATCCGGGTTCCGCTATTGGTTATTGACCGAAGACGTGTCTCGGTCATGTCTACATAGTTCTCGAACCCGTAGGGTCCGCACGCTTAAAGTTCAGTGACGGTCGTAATTAGGGTTTTTGTGTTTTGATGTACCGAAGGTTGTTTGGAGTCCTGGATGTGATCATGAACATAAAGATTGATATATTAGAAGCCTATATTTGGATATCGGAATCGTTTCGGGTGAAATCGGGATTTTACCAGAGTACCGAGGGGTTACCGGAACCCCCCGAGGGTTAATGGGCCTACATGGGCCCTAAGGGAGAAGAGGAGGGCCGGCCAGGGCAGGCCGCGTGCCCTCTCCCCCCTAGTTCGAATAGAACAAGGAAGGGGGGGGCGCCCCCCTTTCCTCTTTCCCCCTTCCCCTTTCCTTCTCCAACAAGGCAAGAGGGGGGAGTCCTACTCCCGATGGGAGTAGGACTCCTCCAGGCGCACCCCCAGGGGCCGGCCGCACCTCCCCCCTCCCTCCTTTATATACGGGGGCAGGTGGGCACCTCATGACACACAAGTTGATCTTCTTGATCGTTCCTTAGCCGTGTGCGGTGCCCCCTTCCACCATATTCCACCTCGGTCATATCGTAGCAGTGCTTAGGCGAAGCCCTGCATCGGTAGAACATCATCACCGTCATCACACCATCGTGCTGACGAAACTCTCCCTCAACACTCGGCTGGATCAGAGCTCGAGGGACGTCACTGAGTTGAACATGTGCAGAACTCGGAGGTGCCGTACGTTCGGTACTTGGATCGGTCGGATCGGGAACACGTACGACTACTTCCTCTACGTTGTGTCAACGCTTCCGTTGCCGGTCTACGAGGGTACGTAGACAACATTCTCCCCTCTCGTTGCTATGCATAACCATGATCTTGCGTGTGCGTAGGAATTTTTTTGAAATTACTACGTTCTGCAACACCGGGGAGTATATGGGCCTTATTGGGTCTTAGTGGAATAGAGGAGAGGGAAGGGAAAAGTGGGAGGTGCGCCCCCCAAGCCCAATCCGAATTGGGAGGGGGGCCGGCCCCCCTTTACTTCCTCCCTCTCTCCTCCTTCCTTCCTCTCGTACTCTTACTTGGAAGGGGGGAATCCTACTCCCGGAGGGAGTAGGACTCCCCTAGGGCGTGCCATAGAGAGGGACGGCCCTCCCCCTCCTCCACTCCTTTATATATGGGGGAGGGGGCACCCCATGGAGACACAAGTTGGTCATTGATATTTTAGCCATGTGTGGTATCCCCCTCCACTATAATCCACCTCGGTTATATCATAGCGGTGCTTAGGCGAAGCCCTGTTCCGGTAGCATCATCATCACCGTCATCATGCCGTCATGCTGACAAAACTCTCCCTCGAAGCTCTACTGGATCGTGAGTTCGCGGGACATCACCGAGCTAAATGTGTGCAGATCACGGAGGTGCCGTACCTTCGGTGCTAGATCGGTCGATCGTGAAGACGTACGAATACATCAACCGCGTTGTCATAACGCTTCTGCTTACGGTCTACGTGGGTACGTAGACGATACTCTCCACTCTCGTTGCTATGCATCACCATGATCTTGCGTGTGCATATGATTTTTTTTGAAATTACTGCGTTCCCCAACATGGCATCTGAGCCAGGTTTATGTAGATGTTATATGCACGAGTAGAACACAAAGGAGTTGTGGGCGTGGGTATATACATATTATTGCTTGCCGTCACTAGTTGATTCTTGATTCAGCGATATTGTTGGATGAAGCGGCCCAGACCGACATTACGCGTACGCTTACGCGAGACTGGTTCTACCGACGTGCTTCGCACACAGGTGGCTAGTGGGTGTCTGTTTCTCCAGATTTAGTTGAATCGGATTCAATGAACAGGGTTCTTTCTGAAGATCAAAAAGCAATCACTATACGGTTGTGGTTTTTGATGCGTAGGTAAGAACGGTTCTTGCTCAGCCCATAGCAGCCACGTAAAACTTGCAACAACAAAGTAGAGGACGTCTAACTTGTTTTTGCAGGGCATGTTGTGATGTGATATGGTCAAGACATGATGCTAAATTTTATTGTATGATAGATGATCATGTTTTGTAACACAGTTATCGGCAACTGGCAGGAGCCATATGGTTGTCGCTTTATTGTATGAAATGCAATCGCCATGTAATTGCTTTACTTTATCACTAAGCGGTAGCGATAGTCGTAGAGGCAATAGTTGGCGAGATGACAATGATGCTTCGATGGAGATCAAGGTGTCAAGCCGGTGACGATGGTGATCATGACGGTGCTTTGGAGATGGAGATCAAAGGCACAAGATGATGATGGCCATATCATATCACTTATATTGATTGCATGTGATGTTTATCCTTTATGCATCTTATTTTTCTTAGTTCGACGGTAGCATTATAAGATGATCTCTCACTAAATTTCAAGGTATAAGTGTTCTCCCTGAGTATGCACCGTTGCTACAGTTCGTCGTGCTGAGACACCACGTGATGATCGGGTGTGATAAGCTCTACGTTCACATACAACGGGTGCAAGCCAGTTTTGCACACGCAGAATACTCGGGTTAAACTTGACGAGCCTAGCATATGCAGATATGGCCTCGGAACACTGAGACTGAAAGGTCGAGTGTGAATCATAGTAGTAGATATGATCAACATAGTGATGTTCACCATTGAAAACTACTCCATCTCACGTGATGATCGGACATGGTTTAGTTGATATGGATCACGTGATCACTTAGATGATTAGAGAGATGTCTATCTAAGTGGGAGTTCTTAAGTAATTTGATTAATTGAACTTTAATTTATCATGAACTTAGTACCTGATAGTATTTTGCATGTCTATGTTGTTGTAGATAGATGGCCCGTGCTGTTGTTCCGTTGAATTTTAATGTGTTCCTAGAGAAAGCTAAGTTGAAAGATGATGGTAGCAAACTCA
>NW_024113519.1:0-9055 GCF_003073215.2 Triticum urartu
TTGTAGAGTTATGTTGTGATGCCATGTTGTATTTACACATATCGAGCATATTGTGTGTATGATTGAAATGCTTGGTATGTGTGGGATCCGACAATCTAGTGGTTTATCCTTGGCAGCCTCTCTTATGGGGAAATGTAGTCTAGTGCTTCCATGAGCCATAGTAGTCCGCTACAGCCCGGTTCACCAGAGTCCTGTTAGCCCAGCACTACTGCTCAGGACACTTGACCGGCCGGCATGTGTTTCACTTCGTTCCTGTGTCTGTCCCTTCGGGGAAATGTCACGCGGTGACATCCGGAGTCCTGCCTAGCCTGCTACAGCCCGGGTTCCCAGAGTCCTGTTAGCCCAGTGCTACAGCCCGGATTCACACGCTGCTGACCGACATGCTCGATGTGATTCATGTATGCCTGTTCCCATAGGTTAGTGCCGCTTTGGGTTCACGACTAGCCATGTTGGCCCGGGTTCTCTATCATATCGATGCTAGCGACACTATCATATACGTGAGCCAAAAGGCGCAAACGGTCCCGGGCCTTGGTAAGGCGATACCCGTGGGGATACCGTGCGTGAGGCTGCAATGTGATATGAGGTGTTACCGGCTAGATCGATGTGACTTGGAATCGGGGTCCTGACAGCGTTGGTATCAGAGCCCGACTGCCTGTAGGATTGCCAAGCCAAACTGGTCGAAGTTGAGTCTAGAAATGCTTTAGTTATGTAAGGGAATTGATTGTGGAAGGGAACGTAAGGCTCTTTTTACTCCTTTACCCTATGCATTTCTGATCTGAGTCATCCTCTTCTCTTCTACGGGGATTAAGAATTAGGCCTTCTCATCTATCTATCAGGGTGACGTGTTACCAATCCATAGACTTATAGGATTGATGGATTCATGCCGTAGTTCAGTTTCCAGTACTTCCGTGTGTTCATAGTTGGTCTCGGAACCTTGATATTGTGATGTTGAGTGGTTATGCCAAAAATTTTGCAGGATGTCTCAAATCTTTTTAAGCATTTACAGCTGTTATGTTGTCCGAGTCATCCCAGGTTTCTACATAGTCTGATGCATTTGCAAATCCATTCTTTCCGTTCCCGATGTCCCTTTGGGCTAGTTCAACCACACCAATCGATGAGTTGAGGTACTCTATTGCCTCGACATATATGTTGGAGCTATTTTTATGACCCTAGATGTCTTAGGGAGTCACCTAGTAATCTAGCAATGCTTCGTATTCCCAGTGTGATGATTCTAGCCATTAATCCCGAAGCATCCCGTGATGCCATTAGTTAGTAGGCATTCTATTCCTGGGTTTTTGAACCCGAGATCCACCCTACTCACCTCATGTTGATAGTGTTTGCTCGTTCCTTTAGGTTATTAGTAACCTTTGTATTAGTCCTCGAGGTCCGTGGTATTTCCTTCTTCCAAATACTATGAACCACTTATGGCGGAAGTTTGTTGGATCAAAAGATCACAACAGAAGTGCTCTCGATGAGTTCTCCATTTTATATTGTAACTCTGCCAGCTCAACCTTTCTGCATGGGTTATCCGTAAGAAATATGTTGAACTTGGTTCGACATGCTAATCTATGCATCCACAACTCAGAAAGTTATATGTTCTTTGAGTTATCCCTCTTTAGTTGTCTTTTGACCTCGTCTATCAATTGATAGTCAGGAGTGGTTGTGCATTCGTGTTCATTGGTGCCTACTACTCTTGTGGTTCGTCAAGCCATTCTATTCCAGAATGACTAGGAGAAACATACTCCAGTACCTCATCCATATCCAGGATTGGGTCAAAGCAGTTGTAATCCGCAAATCAAATGTCAATCCAGCTTTTGATTCTGTTCTACCTTGGAGTATTACCATCTTTATATCAAGAATGTCATGAGAATTGCACCGACTCTTATGAATTCTTGTTGCAGTGATACTTCTTGCCATCATTGTTCATTCCTCGGTTCCTGTGTTATTGTAATCGGAATGCCGACAAGTGAATCGTGATGTGTGAAATCAATACTCCTAGCAACTTTGTTGCTTGGTAGTTAAAGGACAATATTCTTATCCTTAGCGTGTTGGTTACTGAACCATCATTCTGAGATTGATTGTGCAACCTAGTCCTTATTCCTGGTGCACTTTTCGATCGATGAGTCAGGATTTTGCCAAACCCTCGCTCTTTTGATCATGTCATCCTACCTTGAAAGGCAAGATTGTTCTTGAGATTAATAACATATCGGTGGTTCATAATATTTCGAATATCTTCTCGGAGGTATTACCAGGTTGTCACCTGACCGCTATGTTGAGTTCGTGATCAAGTTGGTTTATTATAAACCACCCTTTTCTCCAAGAATTTGTGTTGGATACCCCTGAGCTAGTTGGTTAGGCTAAACAACAACTTGGAGAGTTAGAAGATAAAAGCTTGCCCGACTTAGTTCATTTTAAGGGATATCTTGTAAGTGTGTTGAAGAAAGATGGCATTTTCATTGATTGACCCTCGTGATCAGTTAATGGACCTATCATCTTATCCAATCTTTGATTCGAGTATGGGCTATCCTCAAATCAAATCAGAACCAACGATATTCGTAATGTTGTCTTACTTGTGGTTGATCCCTCGAGCATACACCATTACATCTTTTGGTCTGACCAATGCTATCACCGTGTTCACATGTTGGTGGAAGTCCAGTGATATGGAAATTCCGATGAGTTGCTATTAAGCCCATCAGCAGCATCTTGTCTCCTCCATGATTCATGCTGAACATTGAGCTAGTGTTGGAAACTTTTGTAAGCATTACCTTCATGTCCTGTTCCTGAAATACATGTTTGGTGTAAGAAGTGACTTTCTTCAAGTTCATGTGCATTAGGTGCAAGTTGCCACCGTGAATTGGGAAAGATTGTTTTTGCTTTCTCCGGAATCATCCCAAGTCAGTCATGCATGTGTGAAGTATTCCATGGTTTATAGGCTCGCTACCTCCACTCCATGTGTAATTCCTAACACCCCAAGCCACTGATTGACTTGTTCAAGGAAAAGAAGTCTAGCGCGCGTAAAGTCTTCGAAATCCTTGATGATGGATCCTAACCCGAACTCGATAGTGTTCTATTATAAGACTACTACGTGGTCATGCTTGTCTTGGACAGCGTGTTCACAGGTTTGTAGCAGAACCAGCTCATGTTTTGGAGCATGCTATCGTAGTTCATTTCCTGAGAATCCCACAACTTCATCTCTTCGGTTAGTGTTGCAAATTTTCTTTTCCAGACATGCTGTCTGGAATGTCCTGTTACCAACCAGATCTGAATATCAGACAGATATGATGGTTGGAACTAGTCCAAGAGCTATGATGTAGGTTACGACAAGGTTGATGTTGGCCGACACACCTAGCCGGAAGATCTATCATTGTAGTATCTTGATTGAGCTATTTGACCATCTTCTCCATGAGGATTTAGTGCAACATATTCTAGAAGTTGTTCCTTATGGATCCTGGTGCTCCCAGTTCCTTCGATTATGCTATAACCATTCAAACGGTGGAATCACTCTCGTTGAGTTATTCCCAGTTACCAGAATCATTCCCAGCATTTGCATTTTGTTCCCAGCTTGCACCGCCATTGTGCCAATTCCCATGAGCTGCCCTCTCAGTAATTGTTGTTAGGATCATTTTGAAAAGTGGTCCTGTCATGGGTCCCATCCATTTCCAGTGATAAGCAAAAGTCATCCATTACGTTGTCTTCAACAAGGTAGTCCACATCATCCATTCTGGTATGGGTATGCCATTCGTTCGAATTCGTTCACATGATCATTTGTGATTGCCTTAGGCTGGTATAAAGAATTTCAATGATCTTTGTATCAAAAGTAATTCTTTTTGCCACTTAAGGAAACAGTTCAACGAGTCACCTCCTCGATGGTGCCCTGTTATGGGATCATGACAATTATCTCCTTGCTACTTTGAAACCTTGCACCATCTTACTACTGCGTGGAATTTTGCCTACCAAATTGAACCCTTGACATATATCTCTTCCCATCACCCTGATGTGTGTTTTGTGTCTCACTCCAAGAGGTGGTCTATGTCTCATTCCGTGAGTTGTTCGTCAGTTGCTCGACCTTCGAGAAGATCAATTCTTCTAGATTTTCCTTTTCCTCTCGTTTCATGTTCGATGGAGTTCTCATAGCAAGACGTCGAGACAAAGATGATGATCGAATCAACGTTCTAAAAGTAGTGCAAGTTGGATCGAGAAGATTGTGATAGTTTGTGACCTCCTTTCTTCTTACCTCACGTCTCGAATCTCGGGACGAGATTCTTGTTTAGTGGGGGTGAGTTGTCACATCCCTAGCTTTACCTTGGCATTGGACTATCTTGGTTGTTGCATCATGTTTAAATTCAAAGGAAAATTGAATTGAGGGAATTCCCAAAGCCTCAGAAATCTTTTAAAAATGAGCAAGTTAAAAATTTCTTCAAATGAGCCCAAGGAAATGTTCACTTTAATCCCTGAAAATATTGGCAAGAGGTAAAAATCCAAACCAATATTTTAGGGCATTAAGGGTAATTAATTTGGGCATTTTGAATTAAACCATAATGTATTTGAATTGGCTTTATTTCTGTTATAAAAGAAATACATGTCCAATAATTTTGGAAATTATTGTGGGGCTCTGGAGTGATATCTCTAGTCCATACAATAATTTTCGGAAGCAACAAAAATGGTTTAGTTTTAAAACTAAATCAAAATAGAGGAAATAAATAAAAAAACAGAAAAGAGAGAGAGAGAGAGAGGAAGGACCCCAGGGCCACTTACCAGGCTGGGCCGGCCCACCTGGCCTATGCCAGTCGTCACCCACCTCTGCCAGTAGGCAGAGGAGGGACAGCACACGGCGCGCGCGCGGGCGCCACGCCACCAGGCTGCTTGCCTACGTCGCCTGGCCACCGCGACGCCTCGCGTCTTCTCCCCAGCGCCGCCTCGACCCCCCTGGACACCACTCTCCCCCCCTTCTCTCTCTCCCTCGTCCTCTCCCGCTATGGCCGACGTGCCCGTAAGCCGTCGTCGCCATAGTTGACGGCACCGCCTTTCCCCCCGACCCCTCGCCGTGCCTTTGAGCTCCGCCTTGACGTCTTCGAGCTCCTCGTGTCACCACACATCTCCGGACGCACTCCTCTGCCCTCACCGACCTCATCCTCGACCTCTCGTCGCCGGAGATCCCTCTCGCCGCCTCGTTCTGCTCCGACCTCCTCCGAGCTCGCCGTCCGCTCCATTACATCCACCGTGAGCCCCTGCCCCTAACCCCCCTCCTCTACGCCTCGGTTGCGCCCCCTAGCCGCCATCTCCATCGAGCCCGAGCACTCTGCTCCGCCGGCGACGCCGTCGTCGTGGCCACAGCCACGCGGGCTCGAAACCGAGCGCGTCACCGCGTTTGCCACACTCCCAAGAGGCTGTAGCCCCTCTCCACGCCCCTGTTGTGCATCCCAGCACCGAACCCGAGCATGCCCGAGCTCCGGCCGCCGTGGTCGAGCTCCCCGCCGTCGCCTCCATCCGCCCCAGGCCCGGCTGGCGCCACCATCGGACGCGCGCTGGTCTGGGCTCTCGAACGAGCCCAACCACGCTGCGAACGGGGCCCCAGAGCCCGTTCTCGCGGCCCTCCGCCGCGTCCGGTCATCGTCGGCGGCTAAACGTCGGTGGTTTAGCCCCGGTTGACCAGGGGTTTGACCTCCCCTGACGTGTGGGCCCAGGCGCCTGTTAATTAGTGTTAGGTTTAGTTAGTGTTAATTAACTTAGCTAATTAGATGAGCCACTGACATGCGGGCCCACCCTGCTAATTACCCTAGAATTAGGACTAACAAAAATTAGTTAGTCTAATGACACTGACACGCGGGACCCACTGGTCAGGTTTGACCCGGACCAGCCCCTGTTGACCTGCTGACGTCAGCATGACCTGATGCTGACGCAGTAATACATTTTCTGGATTTAATTTAATTCAGGAAATTCCAGAAAATGTTTAAAACTTTAAAAATCCATAGAAAATCAACCGTAGATCAGAATGAAATAATTTATATATGAAAAATTATCAAAAAAATTCAAGGAATCTATTTATGGCATTTTCATGCATGTTAGAGCTACTTATATCCTCTGTTTAGGACAATTCAATTAAATGGCATTTAAGAAAGCACATATGGGGTTTGAATTTGAACCTAGGTTCAAACCAACTTCATTGAATATGGTTGCTAGTTGCATTAGTTCAATCAACAGCATATTGTCATGCCATGAGCATGCATCATATTGTTGCATTGCATTGATTGTGTTTCCTTCTTTATTGCCGGAAGTTGTCCCCTCTCGACAGACGTGGTTTCGACAATGAGTTCGGTGACACCGATGAAGAGATATACTATCTTCAGAAGTGTCAGGCAAGCAAAACCCCCTTGTTCATTCCGATACAATCCCACTCTCTCGCTCCTGCTCTCTTTTACTGCATCAGGACAACAACGATTCAACTGTTACATGTTGCGGTAGTTGAACCCCTTTCCTCTGCATGACCTATCATTGCCACAGTAAATAGATGAAACCCACTAGCATGAGTTGGAGTTGTTTGAGCCCTGATGTGTCTACTCATCCATGCTTGTTTGTCATGCCTGCTATTGCTTAGAGTTGAGTCAGGTCTGATTCATCGGGGAAGAATTGGAACAGTGATGAACATGTCCTACTGTGTGTGAGCTAAGTGTGTGAACACGATTTGGTAAAGGTAGCGGTGAGAGGCCATGTAGGAGTACATGGTGGGTTGTCTCATTGAAACCGTTCTTAGGAACTGAGTTCTGTGTTTGTGATCCATGAAACAGTTACTACCATGCATTGGGCCCGAAACCAATGGACCCTCTCGGCTTCTTGATCACCCTTGTCCTCTGTCCAGGAGTTGCAACTAGTTTCTGGTGTTTAAAGGATATCTGTTGGCGGCCGTGCGTAGCGCTGATCCTAGGGGTGGGCTATGATGCGGTAGATACACCGTGGCCGGGCATGCCGGGCGCCCGTTTGGTGTCTCGGAACCCTGTACACATCGTCCGGGGCCGTATGTGGAAACCTCGGTTGGACTCCCTGCGGATGGAACCTGGATGGGCGATAAACCTGGACTAGAGACTTGAGTGTTTAGGTAGGCCGTGGCCGACACCCTCGTTGGGCTTCCACTTGAAGGTTGCCGAGTACATGTCGTGTAAACGGCGGTAAGTGGTGAGAGCATGTGTGAAGAAGTAGACCCCTGCAGGGTTAACATCATCTATTCGAATAGCCGTGTCCGCGGTAATGGACTTCTGGGTTGCCTATAACAGTTCATAGACAAGTGAAAGTGGATACTCTAAAACTCGCAAGATAAGTGTGAGTGCTATGGATGGCCTTCTCGTAGGGAGACGGGAGCGGATCCATAGTGGTGTATTGAATGGTTAATATGTGAACTCATGTGCGCCACCTCAAAAGAGTTGCTTGCAGTCGTAGTTCAGGTTAGCCACTGAGTCAAAGCTGGCTTGCTGCAGTCAAACTCCACCACCCCCCCTTGTTGATACAGGTGCATATGTAGCTAGTTCTGATGTAAGTCTTGCTGAGTACCTTTGTACTCACGTTTGCTTAATTTATGTTTTGCAGAGAGACTTCAGTCTCGCTAGTAGTTCCGCGTGGACTTCGACGTTTAGCTTGATACCTCAGCTATGATCTTGTGCCCTCGGCAGGATCTGGTAGATAGTCAGGCTTCTTAGCCTTTTTCATTTGTAGATGTCTGTACTCAGACATGTTAAGCTTCCGCTTGTGCCTTGATTTGTATGCTATGATTGTTGGGTCATGAGATCCATGTTTGTAATATCTCGCTCCTCGGAGCCTAATGAATAAATACTTGAGTTGTAGAGTTATGTTGTGATGCCATGTTGTATTTACACATATCGAGCATATTGTGTGTATGATTGAAATGCTTGGTATGTGTGGGATCCGACAATCTAGTGGTTTATCCTTGGCAGCCTCTCTTATGGGGAAATGTAGTCTAGTGCTTCCATGAGCCATAGTAGTCCGCTACAGCCCGGTTCACCAGAGTCCTGTTAGCCCAGCACTACTGCTCAGGACACTTGACCGGCCGGCATGTGTTTCACTTCGTTCCTGTGTCTGTCCCTTCGGGGAAATGTCACGCGGTGACATCCGGAGTCCTGCCTAGCCTGCTACAGCCCGGGTTCCCAGAGTCCTGTTAGCCCAGTGCTACAGCCCGGATTCACACGCTGCTGACCGACATGCTCGATGTGATTCATGTATGCCTGTTCCCATAGGTTAGTGCCGCTTTGGGTTCACGACTAGCCATGTTGGCCCGGGTTCTCTATCATATCGATGCTAGCGACACTATCATATACGTGAGCCAAAAGGCGCAAACGGTCCCGGGCCTTGGTAAGGCGATACCCGTGGGGATACCGTGCGTGAGGCTGCAATGTGATATGAGGTGTTACCGGCTAGATCGATGTGACTTGGAATCGGGGTCCTGACAGCGTTGGTATCAGAGCCCGACTGCCTGTAGGATTGCCAAGCCAAACTGGTCGAAGTTGAGTCTAGAAATGCTTTAGTTATGTAAGGGAATTGATTGTGGAAGGGAACGTAAGGCTCTTTTTACTCCTTTACCCTATGCATTTCTGATCTGAGTCATCCTCTTCTCTTCTACGGGGATTAAGAATTAGGCCTTCTCATCTATCTATCAGGGTGACGTGTTACCAATCCATAGACTTATAGGATTGATGGATTCATGCCGTAGTTCAGTTTCCAGTACTTCCGTGTGTTCATAGTTGGTCTCGGAACCTTGATATTGTGATGTTGAGTGGTTATGCCAAAAATTTTGCAGGATGTCTCAAATCTTTTTAAGCATTTACAGCTGTTATGTTGTCCGAGTCATCCCAGGTTTCTACATAGTCTGATGCATTTGCAAATCCATTCTTTCCGTTCCCGATGTCCCTTTGGGCTAGTTCAACCACACCAATCGATGAGTTGAGGTACTCTATTGCCTCGACATATATGTTGGAGCTATTTTTATGACCCTAGATGTCTTAGGGAGTCACCTAGTAATCTAGCAATGCTTCGTATTCCCAGTGTGATG
>NW_024113520.1:0-10556 GCF_003073215.2 Triticum urartu
GGCACCGCACACGGCTAAGACAACTGTCAACTTGTGTGTCTATGGGGTGCCCCTCCCCCGTATATCAAGGGGGGAGGAGGAGAGGGCCGGCCCTCATAGGGCGCGCCCAAGGGGGGACTCCTACTCCCAGTAAGACTAGGTTTCCCCTTTTCCTAGTTGGAGTAAGAGAAGAAGGAAGAGGGAGAGGGAGAGAAGGAAAGGGGAGCTAGCCCCCACCCCAATTCGGATTGGGCTTGGGGGGGGGAGCGCCCTCCACCTGGCCTCCTCCTCCTCTCTTCCACTAAGGCCCAATAAGGTCCATTTACTCCCCGGGGGTTTCCAGTAACCTCCCTGTACTCCGAAAAATGCCTGAACTCATCCGAAACCATTCCGGTGTCCAAACATAGCCTTCCAATATATTGATCTTTATGCCTCGACCATTTCGAGACTCCTCATCATGTCCGTGATCACAACTGGGACTCCGAACTGCCTTCGGTACATCAAAACATATAAACTCATAATATCAATCGTCATCTAACGTTAAGCGTGCGGACCCTACGGGTTCGAGAACTATGTAGACATGACCGGGACTCATCTCCGGTCAATAACCAATAGTGGAACCTGGATGCTCATATTGGTTCCTACATATTCTACGAAGAACTTTATCGGTCAAACCGCATAAGAACATACGTTGTTCCCTTTGTCATCGGTATGTTACTTGGCCGAGATTCGATCATCGGTATCTCAATACCTAGTTCAATATCGTTACCAGCAAGTCTCTTTACTCATTCCGTAATGCAACATCCTCCAACTAACTCATTAGTCACATTGCTTGCAAGGCTTATAGTGATGTGCATTACCGAGAGGGCCCAGAGATACCTCTCCGACAATCGGAGTGACAAATCCTAATCTCGATCTATGCCAACTCAAAAAAAACCGTCGGAGACACCTGTAGAGCATCTTTATAGTCACCCAGTTACGTTGTGACGTTTGATAGCACACTAAGTGTTCCTCCGGTATTCGGGAGTTGCATAATCTCATAGTCATAGGAACGTGCATAAGTCATGAAGAAAGCAATAGAAATAAACTAAATGATCATATGTAGCGACCTGACCCGAATGGATCACGTCTACTGTGCTACGGTGTCATCCCTGGATCAGTAATGCTGACACCACACAGTACATCGAGGTTTTATAGCAGAGTTGCAATCACACACTTATTACATCGATGGCTCAAAAAGAACTTATTACAATAAATATGGCTGAAGGCCATCTAATATCGATAACAGCGGAAGACTCGGAAGATAAATGGGTCCATCAACTCCAGCGGCATCACTGAGTATAGGGCCACGACCTAAAAGCTCTTTACTCGTCGTCAGAAAAGTCTGCAACATGAGAAGTTGCAGCCCGAAAACGGGTCAGCACATGGAATATGCTGGCAAAGTAACACATAGAGAGTAATGGAATGAAACAGCTATACTATATGCATATATGGCTGGTGGAAAGCTCTATGGTTACAGTTTTGCGTAAAGCCAGTTTTTCCCTACTACAAAGGAATAAATTTATTTAACTATCATGGTGGTTGTGAAACATTGAGAATGGTTGACAGCATTCTCAATCCCAATTAAAAGTACAATTAAAACCCAACAATATTAATTAGAAGTAACATGTCGAGATTCACATGATATTCAAGTACTAGATACTCAAGTTGTCCATAACCGGGGACACGGCTAATCATGATTAGTTTGTACACTCTGCAGAGGTTTGCGCACTTTTCCCCACATGACTCGATCGCCTCCGTTTGTTTTCTCGCACTACATGGTGTTTGAGAAACGGATGACCGAGACATAGTCTTTCAGAAGCGCTAGCACCTTACATGTGGGGTAGACCGGTACACCTACTTCCCCTACATCTGCTAGTCCACCCCGTAAGAGTTCGCACAACTTAGTCAACTATGCCAGAGCCCATAGTAGCATGTGGCTGCACACGGAAGTTTCTAGCATGAAAGATCTTATGATCCCTTTGAGCCTGGGTGGCGGTCCAAAAAAAACAGGCAAGTACTGATAGACATCAGGTGCCTCAATCCACCCAGATGTGTGTTAGGTTGCCACCTTAGATAAACCATTAAAATTATCAATCTCACATCTGTCATGGATATCACTCACCCAATCCACGTCTACTAGCATAGCATGGCATAATAAGCAAACGTAGAAGTAACTCCCAAAGGTTTCATAATAATACAGGTAATAGGTACTACCTCATCTACTTCCCATCCCACAATTTAATTAGATCCTAATCATGCAATGTCTGAGGATTGATCTAATGCAATAAAACATGGGTTGTAGAAAAGGTATGATCAAAGTGTTACTTGCCTTGCTGATGATCTGCGAGTCCTAGGGTTTCGAAGTAACAAGCGGCGCAATCTGGGTAATCTATCGCAGACAAACAACAAGCACACAATAAGTACTCATCTAATGCACAAGTAAAACTCGAACAAGAGATCGAACCAGATAGTTCAACTTAAGAACTCCGGTTGCAAAGAAAGAACGAACCGAACAAATGACGGAAAAACAAGCGGCAGAAGAAAACAACTTGGTTCTAGCAAGTTGAATCTAGGTCAAAATTTTACTGTAGCAAAAGCTTGTTCAAGTTGATTAGACGGAACGGCGGTTTCGAGACGAAACTCCAGGCGCTTGAATCACCTGATTCCGATAAATGAGCGAAAAGAAAGACTAGAAAGAAGATCGGATCTGAGATCGCGATCGCGGAATAAATCCGATGAAAAGAAAAAGAAGAACGGTTAAACGAACGGACGTCGTTAACCTAGAAGAATCCGGTGATCACGTTCGTTAGGAAGAACGGTCCGGCGAACGGTCCAAAGGCAACTAAATCGGAGAAGAAAATGAATCCGATCTAGGGTTTCGGAGAAGAAAACCGAACGAAAAACCGATCTAGAAAACCGGAACGGTTTAGAGAAGAAAAGAATCGGAACGATTAGAAGAAAACGATCCGAGAAAAAGAATAGATGTAGCGTGGGGCTACCTCCAGCGAGGTCTCCGGTGAGGGGCTCCGGCGGCGTGGGCGTGGGCGGCGGCGGCAAGGTGCGGCGGCGGCGCGGGTGTGGGGTGGCGGCGCGGCGGTGACGCAGGGCACGGGCGGCGGCTTAGGGCGGCGCGGCGCGGGGTGTGGTGGAGCTCTAGGCTTTGGGTTTGATGATTTAGAGGGGGGGGTGCTTGGGTATTTATATGGGTGAGGAGGAGGTTTACTTGGGGTAGGGGACAAGAATTAGACTAGGAATAGGAATAGAAAAAAAAGGAAAGGAAAAGATCTAGAAATAGAAAAGGAATATACGGAAGTAGGACAAAAGTCCTACTAGGATTCGGTTTAGAGCAAGAGGCGAGGCGGCGGCCTCCTGCGCCAGCGCTAGGCGCGCGCGGCTCCCTGGGGGCGGTGGCCTTTGGCCCGGCTGGGCCTTGGCCTGGCCGGCCTTGGTCCAGTTTTTTTTTGTTTGTTTTTTTAACTGATTTCGCGCGCAGAAGAAAAAAAAGAGAGAACTAAATGAACTCCGAAAAAATCTAAAGTACATTTTCTCCGACTCCTAAAAATGAGCCGAACAAAATGAACTTTTCTCCGGACCTAAAATGCAATTTTTGAAAACGCGCATTTTTCCGTATCCAAATAAAATGCAAATAAACACCGAAAAACAAAAATTGATCTATTTATTATATCTTCATTTTTCCTAAATTTGGGAAAGTCATATTATTCCCTCTCTCATATATTTTGACACCGGAAAAATTATTGAAGATAAAATAAATAAATCAAATGATCCTATTTTCAAAATTCGAGAAAACTCTCAAATATGAAAATAACAAAATCTCCAACTCTCTCCGAGGGTCCTTGAGTTGCGTGAAATTTCTAGGATCAACCAAAATGCCAGAAAATATGATATGCATATGATCTAGTGTATAACATTCCAAATTGAAAATTTGGGATGTTACATCATAGTGCTAAGCTAACGGATGGGTCTTGTCCATCACATCATTCTCTAATGATGTGATCCTGTTCATCAAATGACAACACATGTCTATGGCTAGGAAGCTTAACCATCTTTGATTAACGAGCTAGTCTAGTAGAGGCATACTAGGGACACTTTCTTTGTCTATATATTCACACATGTACTAAGTTTCCGGTTAATACAATTCTAGCATGAATAATAAACATTTACCATGATATAATAAAATATAAATAACAACTTTATTATTGCCTCTAGGGCATATTTCCTTCAGTCTCCCACTTGCACTAGAGTCAATAATCTAGTTCACATCGTTATGTGATTTAACACCAATAGTTCAGATCTTTATGTGATTAGTTCATATCTCCGTGTGACTAACACCCAAAACGTTTACTAGAGTCAATAATCTAGTTCACATCGCTATGTGATTAACACCCAAAGAGTGATCATGTTTTTCTTGTGAGAGAAATTTAGTCAACGGGTCTGCCACATTCAGAGTCGTATGTATTTTGCAAATTTTCTGTCTACAATGCTTTGCACGGAGCTACTCTAGCTATTTGCTCCCACTTTCAATATGTATCTAGATCGTACTTAGAGTCATCTAGATCGGTGTCAAAATCTTCCATCGATGTAACTCTTTACGACAAACTCTTTTATCACCTCCATAACCGAGAAATATTTCCTTAGTCCTCTCAGGATAATTTTGACCGCTGTCCAACAATCTACTCCTAGATCACTATTGTACTCCCTTGCCAAAATCATGCTAAGGTATACAATAGGTCTGGTACATAGCATAGCATACTTTATAGAACCTATGACTGAGGCATAGGAATGACTTTTCATTCTCTTTCTATTTTTTGCCGTGGTTGGGTTTTTTGAGTCTTTACTCAACTTCACACCTTGCAACACAGGCAAGAACTCCTTCTTTGACTGATCCATTTTGAACTAATTCAAAATCTTGTCAATGCATGTATTCATTGGAAAATATATCAAGCGTCTTGATCTATCTCTACATATCTTGATGCTCAATATGTAAGTAGCTTCACCAAGGTCTTTCTTTGAAAAACTCCTTTCAAACACTCCTTTATGCTTTCTAGAAAATTCTACATCATTTCTGATCAACAATATGTCATTCACATATACTTATCAGAAAGGTTGTAGTGCTCCCACTCACCTTCTTGTAAATACAGGCTTCACCGCAAGTCTGTATAAAACCATATGCTTTGATCACTTTATAAAAGCATATATTCCAACTCCGAGATGCTTGCACCAGTCCATAGATGGATCGCTGGAGCTTGCACACTTTGTTAGCACCTTTAGGATTGACAAAACCTTCTTGTTGCATCATATACAACTCTTCTTTAAGAAATCCATTAAGGAATGTAGTTTTGACATCCATTTGCCAGATTTCATAAAATGTGGCAATTGCTAACATGATTCAGACAGACTTAAGCATCGCTATGAGTGAGAAAATCTCATCATAGTCAACATCTTAAATTTGTCGAGAAACTTTTGCGACAATTCAAGCTTTGTATATACTAATACTACTATCAGCATCTGTCTTCCTCTTGAAGATCCATTTATTCTCAATGGCTTGCTGATCATTGGGCAAGTCAACCAAAGTCCACACTTTGTTCTCATACATGGATCCCATCTCAGATTTCATGGCCTCAAGCCATTTTGCGGAATCTGGGCCATCATCGCTTCCTCATAGTTCGTAGGTTCATCATGGTCTAGTAACATGACTTCCAGAAAGGATTACCGTACCACTCTGGTGCAGACCATACTCAGGTTGACCTACGAGGTTTGATAGTAACTTGATCAGAAGTTTCATGATCATCATCATTAGCTTCCTCACTAGTTGGCATATGAATCACTAGAACTAATTTCCGCGATGAACTACTTTCCAATTCGGGAGAAGGTACAATTACCTCATCAAGTTGTACATTCCTCCCACTCACTTCTTTCGAGAGAAACTTCTTCTCTAGAAAGGATCCATTCTTAGCAACGAATATCTTGCCTTCAGATCTGTGATAGAAGGTGTACCCAACAGTTTCCTTTGGGTAGCTTATGAAGATACATTTCTCCGATTTGGATTCGAGCTTATCAGGTTGAAGCTTTTTCACATAAGCATCGTAGCCCCAAACTTTCAGAAACGACAATTTTGGTTTCTTGCCAAACCATAGTTCATAAGGTGTCGTCTCAACGGATTTCGATGGTGCCCTATTTAACGTGAATGCAGCCGTCTCTAAAGCATAACCCCAAAATGATAGCGGTAAATCTGTAAGAGACATCATAGATCGCACCATATCTAGTAAAGTACCATTACGACGTTCGGACACACCATTACGCTGTGGTGTTCCGGGTGGCGTGAGTTGCGAAACTATTCCGCATTGTTTCAAATGTAGACCAAACTCGTAACTCAAATATTCTCCTCCACGATCAGATCGTAGAAACTTTATTTTCTTGTTACGATGATTTTCAACTTCACTTTGAAATTCTTTGAACTTTTCAAATTTTTCAAACTTACGTTTCATTAAGTAGATATACCCATATCTGCTTAAATCATCTGTGAAGGTGAGAAAATAACGATATCCGCCACGAGCCTCAATATTCATCGGACCACATACATCTGTATGTATGATTTCCAACAAATCCTTTGCTCTCTCCATAGTACCGGAGAACGGAGTTTTGGTCATCTTGCCCATGAGGCACGGTTCGCAGGTACCAAGTGATTCATAATCAAGTGATTCCAAAAGTCCATCAGTATGGAGTTTCTTCATGCGCTTTACACCAATATGACCTAAATGGCAGTGCCACAAATAAGTTGCACTATCATTATTAACTTTGCATCTTTTGTCTTCAACATTATGAATATGTGTATCACTACTATCGAGATTCATCAAAAATAGACCACTCTTCAAGGGTGCATGACCATAAAAGATATTACTCATATAAATAGAACAACCATTATTCTCTGATTTAAATGAATAACCGTCTCGCATCAAACAAGATCCATATATAATGTTCATGCTCAACGCTGGCACCAAATAACAATTATTTAGGTCTAAAACTAATCCCGAAGGTAGATGTAGAGGTAGCATGCCGACCACGATCACATCGACTTTGGAACCATTTCCCACGCGCATCGTCACCTCGTCCTTTGCCAGTGTTCGCTTAATCCGTAGTCCCTGTTTCGAGTTGCAAATGTTAGCAACAGAACTAGTATCAAATACCCAGGTGCTACTGTGAGCTCTAGTAAGGTACACATCAATAACATGTACATCACATATACCTGTGTTCACTTTGCCATCCTTCTTATCCGCCAAGTATTTGGGGTAGTTCCGCTTCTAGTGACCATTCTGCTTGTAGTAGAAGCACTCAGTTTCAGGCTTAGTTCCAGATTTGGGTTTCTTCTCCTAAGCAGTAACTTGCTTACTATTCTTCTTGAAGTTCCCCTTCTTCTTCCCTTTGCCCTTTTTCTTGAAACTGGCGGTCTTGTTGACCATCAACACTTGATGCTCCTTCTTGATTTCTACCTCCACAGCCTTTAGCATTGCGAAGAGCTCGGGAATTGTCGTATCCATCCCTTGCATGTTATAGTTCATCACGAAGCTCTTGTAGCTTGGTGGCAGTGATTGAAGAGCTCTGTCAATGACACTATCAACAGGAAGATTAACTCCCAGTTGAGTCAAGTGATTATAATACCCAGACATTTTGAGTATATGTTCACTGACAAAACTATTCTCCTCCATCTTGCATCTATAGAATTTATTGGAGACTTCATATCTCTCAATCCAGGCATTTGCTTGAAATATTAACTTCAAATCCTGGAACATCTCATATGCTCCATGACGTACAAAATTTCGTTGAAGTCCCGATTCTAAGCCGTAAAGCATGGCACACTGAAATATCGAGTAGTCATCAACTTTGCTCTGCCAGACGTTCATCACATCTGGTGTTGCTCCAGCAGCAGGCCTAGCACCTAGCGGTGCTTCCAGGACGTAATTCTTCTATGCCGCAATGAGGATAATCCTCAAGTTACGAACCCAGTCCGTGTAATTTCTACCTTCATCTTTCAACTTTGCTTTCTCAAGGAACGCATTAAAATTCAACGGAACAATAGCATGGGCCATCTATCTACAATCAAACATAGACAAGCAAGATACTATCAGGTACTAAGTTCATGATAAATTTAAGTTCAATTAATCATATTACTTAAGAACTCCCACTTAGAAAGACATCCCTCTAATCTTCTAAGTGATCACGTGATCCAAATCAACTAAACCATAACCGATCATCACGTGAAATGGAGTAGCTTTCAATGGTGAACATCAATATGTTGATCATATCTACTATATGATTCACGCTCAACCTTTCGGTCTCAGTGTTTCGAGGCCATATCTGCATATACTAGGCTCATCAAGTTTAACCTGAGTATTCTGCGTGTGCAAAACTGGCTTGCACCCGTTGTAGATGGACGTAGAGCTTATCACACCCGATCATCACGTGGTGTGTGGGCACGACGAACTTTGGCAATGGTGCATACTCAGGGAGAACACTTTTATCTTGAAATTTAGTGAGAGATCATCTTATAATGCTACCGTCAATCAAAGCAAGATAAGATGCATAAAAGATAAATATCACATGCAATCAATATAAGTGATATGATATGGCCATCATCATCTTGTGCTTGTGATCTCCATCTCCGAAGCACCGTCATGATCACCATCGTCACCGGCGCGACACCTTGATCACCATCGTAGCATCGTTGTCATCTCATCAATCTTATGCTTCCACGACTATCGCTACCGCTTAGTGATAAAGTACAACATTACAGCGCAATTGCATTGCATACAATAAAGCGACAACCATATGGCTCCTGCCAGTTGCTGATAACTCGGTTACAAAACATGATCATCTCATACAATAAAATTTAGCATCATGTCTTGACCATATCACATCATAACATGCCCTGCAAAAACAAGTTAGATGTCCTCTACTTTGTTGTTGCAAGTTTTACGTGGCTGCTACGGGCTTTAGCAAGAACCATTCTTACCTACGCATCAAAACCACAATGATAGTTTGTCAAGTTGGTGCCGTTTTAACCTTCGCAAGGACCGGGCGTAGCCACACTTGGTTCAACTAAAGTTGAAGAAACTGACACCCGCCAGCCACCTGTGTGCAAAGCACGTCGGTAGAACCAGTCTCGCGTAAGCGTACGCGTAATGTCGGTCCGGGCCGCTTCATCCAACAATACCGCCGAACCAAAGTATGACATGCTGGTAAGCAGTATGACTTATATCGCCCACAACTCACTTGTGTTCTACTCTTGCACAACATCAATGCATAAAACCTAGGCTCGGATGCCACTGTTGGGGAACGTAGTAATTTCAAAAAAATTCCTACGCACACGCAAGATCATGGTGATGCATAGCAACGAGAGGGGAGAGTGTTGTCCACGTACCCTCGTAGACCGAAAGCGGAAGCGTTAGCACAACGCGGTTGATGTAGTCGTACGTCTTCACGGCCCGACCGATCAAGCACCGAAACTACGGCACCTCCGAGTTCTAGCACACGTTCAGCTCGATGACGATCCCCGGACTCCGATCCAGCAGAATATCGGGGAAGAGTTCTGTCAGCACGACGGCGTGGTGACGATCTTGATGTTCTACTGTCGCAGGGCTTCGCCTAAGCACCACTACAATATTATCGAGGACTATGGTGGAGGGGGGCACCGCACACGGCTAATAGATCAATGATCAACTGGTGTGTCTGGGGTGCCGCCTGTCCCTGTATATAAAGGAGCAAGGGGGAGGAGGTGCGGCCAGGCAAGGGGCGCGCCAGGAGGAGTCCTACTCCTCCTGGGAGTAGGACTCCCCCCTTTCCATGTTGGACTAGGACTTGGGGGAAAGGAGAGAGAGGGAAAAGGAAAGGGGGGGGGCGCCGACCCCCCTCCTTGTCCAATTCGGACTGGGGGCGAAGGGGTGCGCGGCTGCCCCTTGGCCTCCTCTCCACTTCCTCCACTAGGCCCATTAAGGCCCATTAGGTTACCGGAGGTTCCGGTAACCTCTCGGTACTCCGGTAAAATGCCGATTTCACCCGGAACACTTCCGATGTTCAAACATAGGCTTCTAATATATCAATCTTCATGTCTCGACCATTTTGAGACTCCTCGTCATGTCCGTGATCATATCCGGGACTCCGAACAACCTTCGGTACATCAAAATATATAAACTCATAATGAAACTGTCATCGTAACGTTAAGCGTGCGGACCCTACGGGTTCAAGAACTATATAGACATGACCGAGACACATCTCCGGTCAATAACCAATAGCGGAACCTGGATGCTCATATTGGCTCCTACATTTTCTACGAATATCATTTATCGGTCAGACCGCATAACAACATACGTTGTTCCCTTTGTCATCGGTATGTTACTTGCCCGAGATTCGATCGTCGGTATCTCAATACCTAGTTCAATCTCATTACTGGCAAGTCTCTTTACTCGTTCCTAATACATCATCCCGCAACTAACTTATTAGTTGCAATGCTTGCAAGGCTT
>NW_024113521.1:0-11407 GCF_003073215.2 Triticum urartu
GTGATGTACTACTTTCCAGTAAGGGAGCAGGTACAGTTACCTCGTCAAGTTCTACTTTCCTCCCACTCACTTCTTTCGAGAGAAACCCCTTCTCCAGAAAGTTTCCGAATTTAGCAACAAAAGTCTTGCCTTCGGATCTGTGATAGAAGGTGTATCCAATAGTTTCCTTTGGATATCCTATGAAGACGCACTTCTCCGATTTGAGTTTGAGCTTATCAGGATGAAACTTTTCCATACAAGCATCGCAACCCCAAACTTTAAGAAACGACAGCTTAGGTTTCTTGCCAAACCATAGTTCACATAGTGTCGCCTCAACGGATTTAGATGGTGCCCTATTTAACGTGAATGTAGCTGTCTTTAATGCATAACCCCAAAACAATAGTGGCAGATCGGTAAGAGACATCATAGATTGCACTATATCCAATAAAGTACGGTTATGACGTTCGGACACACCATTATGCTGTGGTGTTTCATGTGGCATGAGTTTGTGAAACTATTCCACATTGTTTTAATTGAAGACCAAACTCGTAACTCAAATATTTGTCTCCGCGATTAGATCGTAGAAACTTTATTTTCTTGTCACGATGATTTTCCACTTCACTCTGAAATTCTTTGAATTGTTCAAATGTTTCAGGCTTATGTTTCATCAAGTAGATATCCCCATATCTGCTCAAATCATCTGTGAAGGTCAGAAAATAATGATACCTGCTGCAAGCCTTAATATTCACCGGACCATATACATCAGTATGTATGATCTCCAACAAATTTTTTGCTTGCTTCATTGTTCCGGAGAATGGCGTTTTAGTCATCTTGTCCAAAAGGCATGGTTCGCAAGCATCAAGTGATTCATAATCAAGTGATTCCAAAATCCCATCAGCATGGAGTTTCTTCATGCGCTTTACACCAATATGACCTAAACGGCAGTGCTACAAATAAGTTGCACTATCATTATTAACTTCGCATCTTTTGGTTTCAATATTATGAATATGTGTATCACTACGATCGAGATCCAATGAACTATTTTCATTGGGTGTGTAACCATATAAGGTTTTATTCATGTAAACAGAACAACAATTTATTCTCTTACTTAAATGAATAACCGTATTACAATAAACATGATCAAATCATATTCATGCTCAACGCAAACACCAAATAACACTTATTCAGGTTCAACACTAATCCCGAAAGTATAGGGAGTGTGCGATGATGATCATATCAATCTTGGAACCACTTCCAACACACATCGTCACTTCACCCTTAACTAGTCTCTGTTTATTCTGCAACTCCCGTTTCGAGTTACTAATCTTAGCAACTGAACTAGTATCAAATACTGAGGGTTTGCTATAAACACTAGTAAAGTACACATCAATAACATGTATATCAAATATACTTATGTTCACTTTGCCATCCTTCTTATCTGCCAATCACTTGGGGTAGTTCCGCTTCCAGTGAGCAGACCCTTTGCAGTAGAAACACTTAGTCTCAGGCTTAAGACCAGACTTGGGCTTCTTCACTTGAGCAGCAACTTGCTTGCCGTTCTACTTGAAGTTCCCCTTCTTCCCTCTGCCCTTTTCTTGAAACTAGTGGTCTTGTCTACCATCAACACTTGATGTTTTTCTCGATTTCTACCTTCGTCAATTTCCGCATTACGAAGAGCTTGGGAATCGTTTCCGTTATCCCTTGCATATCATAGTTCATCACGAAGTTCTACTAACTTGGTGATGGTGACTAGAGAATTCTGTCAATCACTATCTTATCTGGAAGATTAACTCCCACTTGATTCAAGCGATTGTTGTACTCAGACAATCTGGGCACATGCTCACTAGTTGAGCGATTCTCCTCCATCTTTTAGCCATAGAACTTGTTGGAGACTACATATCTCTCAACTCGGGTATTTGCTTGAAATATTAACTTCAACTCCTGGAACATCTCATATGCTCCATGACGTTCAAAACGTCTTTGAAGTCCCGATTCTAAGTCATTAAGCATGGTGCACTAAACTATCAAGTAGTCATCATATTGAGCTAGCCAAACGTTCATAACATCTGCATCTGCTCCTACAATAGGTCCGTCACCTAGCGGTGCATCAAGGACATAATTCTTCTGTGCAGCAATGAGGATAAACCTCAGATCACGGATCCAATCCGCATCATTGCTACTAACATCTTTCAACACAATTTTCTCTAGGAATATATCAAAATAAACACAGGGAAGCAACAACGCGAGCTATTGATCTACAACATAACTTGCAAAATACTACCAGGACTAAGTTCATGATAAATTTAAGTTCAGTTAATCATATTACTTAAGAACTCCCACTTAGATAGACATCCCTCTAATCCTCTAAGTGATTACGTGATCCAAATCAACTAAACCATGACCGATCATCACGTGAGATGGAGTAGTTTTCAATGGTGAACATCGTTTATGTTGATCATATCTACTATATGATTCACGCTCGACCTTTCGGTCTCCGTGTTCCGAGGCCATATCTGCATATGCTAGGCTCGTCAAGTTTAACCTGAGTATTCTGCGTGTGCAAAACTGGCTTGCACCCGTTGTAGATGGACGTAGAGCTTATCACACCCGATCATCACGTGGTGTCTGGGCACGACGAACTTTGGCAACGGTGCATACTCAGGGAGAACACTTCTTGATAATTTAGTGAGAGATCATCTTATAATGCTACCGTCAATCAAAGCAAGATAAGATGCATAAAAAGATAAACATCACATGCAATCAATATAAGTGATATGATATGGCCATCATCATCTTGTGCTTGTGATCTCCATCTCCGAAGCACCATCATGATCACCATCGTCACCGGCGCGACACCTTGATCTCCATCGTAGCATCGTTGTCGTCTCACCAATCTTATGCTTCCACGACTATCACTACCATTTAGTAATCAAGTAAAGCATTACATCGCGATTGCATTGCATACAATAAAGCGACAACCATATGGCTCCTGCCAGTTGCCGATAACTCGGTTACAAAACATGATCATCTCATACAATAAAATTTAGCATCATGCCTTGACCATATCACATCATAACATGCCCTGCAAAAACAAGTTAGACGTCCTCTACTTTGTTGTTTGCATGTTTTACGTGGCTGCTACGGGCTTAAGTAAGAACCAATCTCACCTACGCATCAAAACCACAACGATAGTTTGTCAAATAGACTCCGTTTTAACCTTCGCAAGGACCGGGCGTAGCCATACTTGGTTCAACTAAAGTTGGAGAGACAGTCGCCCGCAAGCCATCTATGTGCAAAGCACGTCGAGGGAACCGGTCTCGCGTAAGCGTACGCGTAAGGTTGGTCCGGGTCGTCTCGTCCAACAATACCGCCGAACCAAAGTATGACATGCTGGTAGGCAGTATGACTTGTATCGTCCACAACTCACTTGTGTTCTACTCGTGCATATAACATCAACATAAATAACCTAGGCTCGGATGCCACTGTTGGGTTTCGTAGTAATTTCAAAAATTTTCCTACGCACACGCAAGATCATGTGATGCATAGTAACGAGGGGGAGAGTGTTGTCTACGTACCCAACGCAGACCGACTGCGAAAGCGCTGACACGACGTAGAGGAAGTAGTCGTACGTCTTCACGATCCAACCGATCAAGCACCGAAACTACGGCACCTCCGAGTTCGAGCACACGTTCAGCTCGATGACGATCCCCGGACTCCGATCCAGTAAAGTGTCGGGGAAGAATTCCGTCAGCACGACGGCGTGGTGACGATCTTGATGAACTACAGCAGCAGGGCTTCGCCTAAACTCCGCTACAGTATTATCGAGGAATATGGTGGCAGGGGGCACCGCACACGGCTAAGGAATAGATCACGTGGATCAACTTGTGTCTTTCTGGGGTGTCTCTGCCTCAGTATATAAAGGAGCCAAGGGGGGAGGGGGCGCCGGCCAGGAGGAGGGCGCAGGAGGAGTCCTACTCCTTCCGGGAGTAGGACTCCCCCCCAATCCTATTCCAACTAGGATTCCCAAAGGGGGGAAAGAGAGAGAGGGGGGCCGGCCACCTTCTCATAGTCCTAATAGGACTAGGGGAGGGGGAAGTGGCGCAGCCACCTTGGCTGCCCCTTTCTCCTTTCCACTAAGGCCCATGAAGGCCCATATGGCTCCCGGGGGGTTCCGGTAACCTCCCGGTAACCCGGTAAAATCCCGATTTCACCCGGAACACTTCCGATATCCAAATATAGGCTTCCAATATATCAATCTTTACGTCTCGACCATTTCGAGACTCATCGTCATGTCCGTGATCACATCCGGGACTCCGAACAACCTTCGGTACATCAAAATGCATAAACTCATAATGTAACTGTCATCGTAACCTTAAGCGTGCGGACCCTACGGGTTCGAGAACAATGTAGACATGACCAAGACACGTCTCCGGTCAATAACCAATAGCGGGACCTGGATGCCCATATTGGCTCCTACATATTCTACGAAGATCTTTATCGGTCAGACCGCATAACAACATACGTTGTTCCCTTTGTCATCGGTATGTTACTTGCCCGAGATTCGATCGTCGGTATCCAATACCTAGTTCAATCTTGTTACCGGCAAGTCTCTTTACTCGTTCCGTAATACATCATCTCACAACTAACATATTAGTTGTAATGCTTGCAAGGCTTATGTGATGTGTATTACCGAGAGGGCCCAGAGATACCTCTCTGACAATCGGAGTGACAAATCCTAATCTCGAAATACGCCAACCCAACATCTACCTTTGGAGACACCTGTAATGCTCCTTTATAATCACCCAGTTACGTTGTGACGTTTGGTAGCACCCAAAGTGTTCCTCCGGCAAACGGGAGTTGCATAATCTCATAGTCATAGGAACATGTATAAGTCATGAAGAAAGCAACATACTAAACGATCTGGTGCTAAGCTAATGGAATGGGTCATGTCAATCAGATCATTCAACTAATGATGTGACCTCGTTAATCAAATAACAACTCAATGTTCATGGTCAGGAAACATAACCATCTTTGATTAACAAGCTACTTGAGTAGAGGCATACTAGTGACACTTTGTTTGTCTATGTATTCACACATGTATTATGTTTCCGGTTAATACAATTCTAGCATGAATAATAAATATCTATCATGAAATAAGGAAATAAATAATAACTTTATTATTGCCTCTAGGGCATATTTCCTTCTGTCTCCCACTTGCACTAGAGTCAATAATCTAGATCACATCACCATGTGATTAACATCGATAGTTCACATCATCATGTGATTAACACCCATAGTTCACATCGCTATGTGACCAACACCCAAAGGGTTTACTAGATTCAGTAATCTAGTTCACATTGCTATGTGATTAACACCCAAAGAGTACTAAGGTGTGATCATGTTTTGCTTGTGAGAGAATCTTAGTCAACGGGCTTGCCAAATTCAGATCCGTATGTATTTTGCAAAATTCTATGTCTACAATGCTCTGCACGGAGCTACTCTAGCTAATTGCTCCCACTTTCAATATGTATCTAGATCGAGACTTAGAGTCATCCAGATCAGTGTCAAAACTTGCATCGACGCAACCCTTTACGGCGAACCTTTTTTTGTCATGTCCATAATCGAGAAACATATCCTTATTTCACTAAGGATAATTCTGACCGCTGTCCAGTGATCTACTCCTAGATCACTATTGTACTCCCTTGCCAAATTCAGTGGTAGGGCATACAATAGATCTGGTATACAGCATGGCATACTTTATAGAACCTATGGCTGAGGCATAGGGAATGACTTTCATTCTCTTTCTATCTTCTGCCATGGTCGGGCTTTGAGTCTTACTCAACTTCACACCTTGTAACACGGGCAAGAAACCTTTTCTTTGACTGTTCCATTTTGAACTACTTCAAAATCTTGTCAAGGTATGTACTCATTGAAAAAACTTATCAAGTGTCTTGATCTATCTCTATAGATCTTGATACTCAATATGTAAGCAGCTTCACCGAGGTCTTTCTTTGAAAAACTCCTTTCAAACACTCCTTTATGCTTTACAGAATAATTCTACATTATTTTCGATCAACAATATGTCATTCACATATACTTATCAGAAATGTTGTAGTGCTCCCACTCACTTTCTCGTAAATACAGGCTTCACCGCAAGTCTGTATAAAACTATATGTTTTGATCAACTCATCAAAGCGTATATTCCAACTCCGAGATGCTTGCACCAGTCCACAGATGGATTGCTGGAGTTTGCACATTTTGTTAGCGCCTTTCGGATTGACAAAACCTTTTGGTTGCATCGTATACAACTCTTCTTTAGTAAATCCATTAAGGAATGTAGTTTTGTTTATCCATTTGCCAGATTTCATAAAACGCGGCAATTGCTAACATGATTCGGACAGACTTAAGCATAGATACGAGTGGGAAACTCTCATCGTAGTCAACACCTTGAACTTGTCGAAAACCTTTTGCGACAATTCTAGCTTTGTAGATAGTAACACTACTATCGACGTCCATATTCCTCTTGAAGATCCATTTATTCTCAATTGCTTTGCCGATCATCGGGCAAGTCAACCAAAGTCCATACTTTGTTCTCATACATGGATCCCATCTCAGATTTCATGGCTTCAAGGCACTTTGCGGAATCTGGGCTCACCATCGCTTCTTCATAGTTCGTAGGTTCATCATGATCTAGTAGCATGACTTCCAGAATAGGATTACCGTACCACTCTGGTCCGGATCTTACTCTGGTTGATCTACGAGGTTCAGTAGTATCTTGATCTGAAGTTTCATGATCATTATCATTAGCTTCCTCACTAACTGGTGTAGGTGTCACTGAAACAGTTTTCTGTGATGTACTACTTTCCAGTAAGGGAGCAGGTACAGTTACCTCGTCAAGTTCTACTTTCCTCCCACTCACTTCTTTCGAGAGAAACCCCTTCTCCAGAAAGTTTCCGAATTTAGCAACAAAAGTCTTGCCTTCGGATCTGTGATAGAAGGTGTATCCAATAGTTTCCTTTGGATATCCTATGAAGACGCACTTCTCCGATTTGAGTTTGAGCTTATCAGGATGAAACTTTTCCATACAAGCATCGCAACCCCAAACTTTAAGAAACGACAGCTTAGGTTTCTTGCCAAACCATAGTTCACATAGTGTCGCCTCAACGGATTTAGATGGTGCCCTATTTAACGTGAATGTAGCTGTCTTTAATGCATAACCCCAAAACAATAGTGGCAGATCGGTAAGAGACATCATAGATTGCACTATATCCAATAAAGTACGGTTATGACGTTCGGACACACCATTATGCTGTGGTGTTTCATGTGGCATGAGTTTGTGAAACTATTCCACATTGTTTTAATTGAAGACCAAACTCGTAACTCAAATATTTGTCTCCGCGATTAGATCGTAGAAACTTTATTTTCTTGTCACGATGATTTTCCACTTCACTCTGAAATTCTTTGAACTTTTCAAATTTTTCAGACTTATGTTTCATCAAGTAGATATCCCCATATCTGCTCAAATCATCTGTGAAGGTCAGAAAATAACGATATCCGCCACGAGCCTCAATATTCATCGGACCACATACATCTGTATGTATGATTTCCAACAAATCCTTTGCTCTCTCCATAGTACCGGAGAACGGAGTTTTGGTCATCTTGCCCATGAGGCACGGTTCGCAGGTACCAAGTGATTCATAATCAAGTGATTCCAAAAGTCCATCAGTATGGAGTTTCTTCATGCGCTTTACACCGATATGACCTAAACGATAGTGCCACAAATAAGTTGCACTATCATTATCAACTCTGCATCTTTTGTCTTCAACATTATGAATATGTGTATCACTACTATCGAGATTCATCAAAAATAGACCACTCTTCAAGGGTGCATGACCATAAAAGATATTACTCATATAAATAGAACAACCATTATTCTCTGATTTAAATGAATAACCGTCTCGCATCAAACAAGATCCATATATAATGTTCATGCTCAACGCTGGCACCAAATAACAATTATTTAGGTCTAAAACTAATCCCGAAGGTAGATGTAGAGGTAGCATGCCGACCACGATCACATCGACTTTGGAACCATTTCCCACGCGCATCGTCACCTCGTCCTTTGCCAGTGTTCGCTTAATCCGTAGTCCCTGTTTCGAGTTGCAAATGTTAGCAACAGAACTAGTATCAAATACCCAGGTGCTACTGTGAGCTCTAGTAAGGTACACATCAATAACATGTACATCACATATACCTTTGTTCACTTTGCCATCCTTCTTATCCGCCAAATACTTGGGGCAGTTCCGCTTCCAGTGTCCAGTCTGCTTGTAGTAGAAGCACTCAGTTTCAGGCTTAGTTCCAGATTTGGGTTTCTTCTCCTAAGCAGTAACTTGCTTACTATTCTTCTTGAAGTTCCCCTTCTTCTTCCCTTTGCCCTTTTTCTTGAAACTGGCGGTCTTGTTGACCATCAACACTTGATGCTCCTTCTTGATTTCTACCTCCACAGCCTTTAGCATTGCGAAGAGCTCGGGAATTGTCGTATCCATCCCTTGCATGTTATAGTTCATCACGAAGCTCTTGTAGCTTGGTGGCAGTGATTGAAGAGCTCTGTCAATGACACTATCAACAGGAAGATTAACTCCCAGTTGAGTCAAGTGATTATAATACCCAGACATTTTGAGTATATGTTCACTGACAAAACTATTCTCCTCCATCTTGCATCTATAGAATTTATTGGAGACTTCATATCTCTCAATCCAGGCATTTGCTTGAAATATTAACTTCAAATCCTGGAACATCTCATATGCTCCATGACGTACAAAATTTCGTTGAAGTCCCGATTCTAAGCCGTAAAGCATGGCACACTGAAATATCGAGTAGTCATCAACTTTGCTCTGCCAGACGTTCATCACATCTGGTGTTGCTCCAGCAGCAGGCCTAGCACCTAGCGGTGCTTCCAGGACGTAATTCTTCTATGCCGCAATGAGGATAATCCTCAAGTTACGAACCCAGTCCGTGTAATTTCTACCTTCATCTTTCAACTTTGCTTTCTCAAGGAACGCATTAAAATTCAACGGAACAATAGCATGGGCCATCTATCTACAATCAAACATAGACAAGCAAGATACTATCAGGTACTAAGTTCATGATAAATTTAAGTTCAATTAATCATATTACTTAAGAACTCCCACTTAGAAAGACATCCCTCTAATCTTCTAAGTGATCACGTGATCCAAATCAACTAAACCATAACCGATCATCACGTGAAATGGAGTAGCTTTCAATGGTGAACATCAATATGTTGATCATATCTACTATATGATTCACGCTCAACCTTTCGGTCTCAGTGTTTCGAGGCCATATCTGCATATACTAGGCTCATCAAGTTTAACCTGAGTATTCTGCGTGTGCAAAACTGGCTTGCACCCGTTGTAGATGGACGTAGAGCTTATCACACCCGATCATCACGTGGTGTGTGGGCACGACGAACTTTGGCAATGGTGCATACTCAGGGAGAACACTTTTATCTTGAAATTTAGTGAGAGATCATCTTATAATGCTACCGTCAATCAAAGCAAGATAAGATGCATAAAAGATAAATATCACATGCAATCAATATAAGTGATATGATATGGCCATCATCATCTTGTGCTTGTGATCTCCATCTCCGAAGCACCGTCATGATCACCATCGTCACCGGCGCGACACCTTGATCACCATCGTAGCATCGTTGTCATCTCATCAATCTTATGCTTCCACGACTATCGCTACCGCTTAGTGATAAAGTACAACATTACAGCGCAATTGCATTGCATACAATAAAGCGACAACCATATGGCTCCTGCCAGTTGCTGATAACTCGGTTACAAAACATGATCATCTCATACAATAAAATTTAGCATCATGTCTTGACCATATCACATCATAACATGCCCTGCAAAAACAAGTTAGATGTCCTCTACTTTGTTGTTGCAAGTTTTACGTGGCTGCTACGGGCTTAAGTAAGAACCAATCTCACCTACGCATCAAAACCACAACGATAGTTTGTCAAATAGACTCCCGTTTTAACCTTCGCAAGGACCGGGCGTAGCCACACTTGGTTCAACTAAAGTTGAAGAAACTGACACCCGCCAGCCACCTGTGTGCAAAGCACGTCGGTAGAACCAGTCTCGCGTAAGCGTACGCGTAATGTCGGTCCGGGCCGCTTCATCCAACAATACCGCCGAACCAAAGTATGACATGCTGGTAAGCAGTATGACTTATATCGCCCACAACTCACTTGTGTTCTACTCTTGCACAACATCAATGCATAAAACCTAGGCTCGGATGCCACTGTTGGGGAACGTAGTAATTTCAAAAAAATTCCTACGCACACGCAAGATCATGGTGATGCATAGCAACGAGAGGGGAGAGTGTTGTCCACGTACCCTCGTAGACCGAAAGCGGAAGCGTTAGCACAACGCGGTTGATGTAGTCGTACGTCTTCACGGCCCGACCGATCAAGCACCGAAACTACGGCACCTCCGAGTTCTAGCACACGTTCAGCTCGATGACGATCCCCGGACTCCGATCCAGCAGAATATCGGGGAAGAGTTCTGTCAGCACGACGGCGTGGTGACGATCTTGATGTTCTACTGTCGCAGGGCTTCGCCTAAGCACCACTACAATATTATCGAGGACTATGGTGGAGGGGGGCACCGCACACGGCTAATAGATCAATGATCAACTGGTGTGTCTGGGGTGCCGCCTGTCCCTGTATATAAAGGAGCAAGGGGGAGGAGGTGCGGCCAGGCAAGGGGCGCGCCAGGAGGAGTCCTACTCCTCCTGGGAGTAGGACTCCCCCCTTTCCATGTTGGACTAGGACTTGGGGGAAAGGAGAGAGAGGGAAAAGGAAAGGGGGGGGGCGCCGACCCCCCTCCTTGTCCAATTCGGACTGGGGGCGAAGGGGTGCGCGGCTGCCCCTTGGCCTCCTCTCCACTTCCTCCACTAGGCCCATTAAGGCCCATTAGGTTACCGGAGGTTCCGGTAACCTCTCGGTACTCCGGTAAAATGCCGATTTCACCCGGAACACTTCCGATGTTCAAACATAGGCTTCTAATATATCAATCTTTATGTCTCGACCATTTCGAGACTCCTCGTCATGTCCGTGATCATATCCGGGACTCCGAACAACCTTCGGTACATCAAAATATATAAACTCATAATGAAACTGTCATCGTAACGTTAAGCGTGCGGACCCTACGGGTTCGAGAACAATGTAGACATGACCGAGACATGTCTCTGGTCAATAACCAATAGCGGAACCTGGATGCTCATATTGGCTCCTACATTTTCTACGAATATCATTTATCGGTCAGACCGCATAACAACATACGTTGTTCCCTTTGTCATCGGTATGTTACTTGCCCGAGATTCGATCGTCGGTATC
>NW_024113522.1:0-14913 GCF_003073215.2 Triticum urartu
GAGTTTGTCTCAAAAAGAAAAAAAGACAAGAAAAAGGAAATGGAGTACACGCCGTTGGATCCAGAACAGAGATAATATCCTCACCGTCCGCGAAGCCTACGGCCAGCACACACTCACTGGAACCCACCGGAAGCCACACCGGAGAACCACCCCACGAAAAAAATCCCCCGAGAATACCAAACCGAACTCAGCAACCTCCACCATGTCCATGTCCATGGCCACCACCGCCCTCCTCCGGCTCGCGCCGCTGCCGCCGCACGCCCGGCTCCTCGCCCCGAGCTCCAAGAAACCCTCCCTCCTCCTCGCGCCCCTCGGCAGCGGCCGCCGCGCCCTGCGGCTCGCGAGGGCCGCCGGCGACGGGCTCGCGGACCAGACCGTCTACAACGGCGTGTACGGGCCCTGGTCCGTGGACGACGCCGACGTGCGGGAGGTGCTGCTTTACCGGGCCGGGCTGGTCACGGCCGCCGCGTCCTTCCTGGTGGCCGCCTCGGGGGCGTTCCTGACGGAGGGGAACGCGGTCGGCGACGCCGTCCGGCAGGGCGCCGACCTCTTCTACGCCGCCGGGGCCGGGGGGCTCGGGCTGTCGCTGGTGCTCATCCACATCTATGTCACCCCCATCAAGCGGTTCCTCCAGGCGCTGTGGGCGGTCGGCGTGCTCGGCTCCGTCGGCACCTACGCCCTCGCCGCGCGGCCGCTCGACGAGGGGCTCGTCCGGTACGTGCTCGAGCACCCCGGGGCGATGTGGTTCGTCGGGCCCACCTTCGCCGCGCTCACAGGCCTCGTCTTCAAGGAGGGTACAATTACTGTCTCTGCTTATGACTGAACTGTGGAACAGATTGGTTCATCTTAGAATCCTTGTACTGATTGTGTGAGCTGATTTCATCAAAAGCTGAGATATTTATACTGTTCACTGGAAGCATTCTGATTGATTAGTTCATTGGCTGAATCCTTGCAATGAATGATTGAACAGTTCAATTTGTGAAATGTGTCTTGACAAAAAATGTACTCTCGCAGGTCTCTGCTATGGAAAATTGGAAGCTGGTATCTTGACGTTTGTTATCCCCATCCTTCTTCTTGGACACCTGGTAAATTAGACGCATGAGATTTAGCATCTCAACTGAATCAGACCAGACGGAATGCAAAGATTCACCTCAATTTTCTTACACTTGTTCTCTTAACATATTTGCAGTCTGGCTTGATGGACGATGGAACAAAATTGAGCCTCTTAGGAGTGTGGATGTCACTCTTCACTGTGTTCGCCGCTAGGAAATTCCAGCAGCCCATTAAGGTATCATCTAATTGCCTTCCACTGACAAGGATTTAGCATTAGCTGTAGCTGTTACAGGTTTTCTTGGTTGAATCTTATAATTCTGTTCTGTTCTGTTGCTGACAACGAAGGACGACATCGGCGACAAGTCCGTTTTCATATTCAACGCCCTCCCCGAAGAGGAAAAGAAGGCTCTGCTGCAGAGGCTCGAGGCGCCAACTGAGCAGAAGTTTGAGTAGCTGGTATCATCAAGCAAGCATGACCACGGTAGCTAGTCGATGGACGCCTGTACAGGTGCCCTCCCGAGGAGGAAGACAAAATTCTGCTAGCGAGGCTTGAGGGCCAGGCTGAGCTATAGTTGTAGCAGGCACAACGCTGATAGATAGCTAGTGGATGGATGCCTGCAACAGTAAGTGTATTTATATGGTAGATTTGGAAATCTGAGCATACAGAGATGACAATACAGTAAATGTGATGTAGTCACAGATCTATGAGGTTGCATGTAAAATTTGCCAGCCGCTGGGGTCGGGAAATTTCATAATTAGAGGCTGCAACCCTGAAACTCTGAAACTGAAGCATCTGTTTCTTCAGTTTCATTGCTACATTGCCGGTTTGCATCTGTTTTAATGAAACAAAGGAAAAGCCAGTAGTTCTTTCAATCAAGATAACAATTTATGCACTTGCTGTGGTACTTGCATGGCTTGAGAAAAGGGACATGAAGTTGTAGCCCAAATTGATGGTTCAGAGCGCGCTATATCGTTTAGAAGAGGTCCTGCGCTAAGGGTCTTTGGTCCAAACACATGAACAAAATTTTAAATATAGCATTGCTGTAGCATTTGGAAGAGGTCTGCCGCTAACACCTGAAGCGCGCTATTTAAAACTATATTCAGACGAAAGAACTATGCCCCAAAACCTTCTCGCTTCTGCTCTAAAACTATACGAGCAATGATTCAGTACACCCACAAAACGTATAAAGGGTAGTATGGACTTTTCACAAATTGTACTCACTTTTAATCAAAAAGGAATAGATACCCCCCCGGCTGGATTCGAACTACAGCCGTCACAGACTATATGTGGCCACACAAACCTTCTGAGCTGCATACCTGATTTGCCTACAAACCTTGTTTTCTTCTTCTTGTTTGAGAGACATAACGCCAAGAAAAAAAACACACCACCTTCACTCTTTGGTTTATGTTTCTTTTTTTTTTGCACGGTTTTCGTTAGGGTTTCTAGCTAGTTTTCCTGTTTTGTTCTAAAATACTAATATTTGTTTTTTAAAAATTGTACATAAATTTCAGAAAAAATGTTCATGCCTTTCAAACTTGCTCAGAATGTCAAAACACGAACAGTTTTTTTATAAGAGAACAAAATTTTAAACATGAACATTTTTGGAAAATCAGTAACAATTTGGAATTCCAAAAAATATGAACAAAATTTGAATTCTGAAAAAAAATTATGAGGAAAATTTTCAAATCCATGAATATTGTGTAAAAAATTGATGAACTTTTTCAAATCCGTGAGCTCTTGGACCGGGCCCACACGCGCCCGACGGGAGCAATGTTGTCGCCTAGTTAGGCGAAGGCCTAACTGTTTTATTTTCTTTTCTATTTTTTCATTTCATTTCTAATTTTGTTAATTCACTTTTCTCTTTTTTCAATACCAAAATACACCATGTTCAATGAAGATTATTCGGTAAGGTCAGAACGGTTCGTCTGAGAGCACGTTATTTTTCAATATCTTTGAAATGGCCCCAACTCCCCAGCAAAAAAGAAGAAGAAATGGACCTAATTTTTTTCATGGCCTTTTATGAGCAATTCGAGGCACCATGCCAAATTGATTTGGTTTTCGACAAATTCTGCATTTTCTGGAGTTTTCTTAGTAAAAGAAGTCCGATAAAATGGCCGAACATGTCGCAACTTGCATATGGTGTCGGAAATTGTTAAACCTAGCATGGTTGCCTACCATGGGCATGCCCATCCGGGTGCACCCTCCATTGAACATGGTCTACTTTTGAATTTTTTTTAAATGATCCCAACGTTTGCAGGCAGGGGGGCATGCCCGTGGTAAGGATCCATGCTAGGTTTGAACGATTTTCGACAAAATATGCAAGTTGTGACATGTCCTGTCATTTATCTGTCTTTTTTAACCGAGAGAACTCCAGAAAAGATCAGATTTGTCGAAAACCTAAACAACTTGGCATGGTGCGTTTAATCGGTCATATAAGATCATGGAAAGATTTGGGGTGAGTTAATGGATGCCGCAAAAACATGCCCTCAAATGGACCCTTCTCGCTTACCCGAACACAATCTGTTGAACATGATATATTTTTGGACTTGCATGAAATGATCCCAACCTTTTCCAGTAGGTGGGCATGCCCATGATAGGCATCCATGTCAGGTTTGAATGAATTTCCCACACCATATGCATGTTGTGTCACGTCCGGCCATTTATCAGCCAGTTTTCACCGAGAAAACTCTAAAAAATGCAAGAATTATCAAAAACTTAAACAGCTTGACATGGTGCCTTGATTTGATCACAGAAGGAGGTGGGAAAAATTAGGCCATTTGAAGGATGTTGAGAAACAATGTACCCTCAGGTAGAGTCTTCTAGCCAACCCGAACATCCTCCATTAAACATGGTCTACTTTTGGACATTCTTAAAATGACCCCAACCTTTTCAACCAGGTGGGCATGACCATGGTAGTCATCCATGCCAGGTTTGAACGATTTCTGACACCGCATGCAAGTTGTGACACGTCCGCCCATTTATCGGGCGTTTTTGACCGAGAAAACTCTGAAAAATGCAAAACTTGTCGAAAACCAAAACAACTTGGCATGGTGCCTTGAATTAGTCATACAAGGCATGAAAAAAAATATTAGGGCCATTTCAAGCATGTCCGGAAACAACGTGCTCTTAGATGGAGCCATCTCGCCTACTCACCTCTGTTGATCATGGTCTAAGTTTTTCTTTTTCAATTTTTTGTAGTGCGTCAAATATAACGCTAAAAAGAAAGACTCTGGTTTTCCTTTTCAACCGGGCTGGTTTTTTCTTCGGTTTTTACATGGGTTTTTATATATTTTTGTTTTTCTTGCTTCTTTTTTTATTTTGAAAAAAGTTCATAAAAAATTCAAAATAAGTTTATCGATTTTGAAGAAAAGTTCATTGATTTGGGAAAAATCACAAATTTGAAAAAAATCATTGATTTAGAAACAAAGTTCATCAATTTTATAAAAAAGTTCAACAATTTTCAAAAACAAATAGCCAATTTGCGAAATAGTTCATGAATTTGTGAAGAAAACTGATCAATTTTGAAAAAAAAAGTCACTGATTTGGAAGAAAAATTCAAGAATTTGAAATTTTGTCATCATTTTCGAAAAAAATCATGAATTATAAAAACTTCACGCATTTAAGAAAAAAAAAGAAAAGGAAAATAGGAAACAGAAAATGTTGCGCTTTTCCAGTATTCTATTTTAAGTGTTAAACAATATTCATAATACTTGACGTCCGGTTACCCAGTTGGTTAGAGCGGCTGTGCTAATTCTTGGAGGACCTAGGTTCGAATCCTGCAGCGCGTACGATTTTTTGCGGTTTCATAAACAAAAGGCTGAATGGGCCAGCCCAGCGCGGGGGTGTGCACGTCGTTCATGTACACCGTATACGTGTTTAAAAAAAACAGCACATACGTAAAAAGTTTATAAAATATGAGTATCGTGCCCTTACTTATGAAGAGGTATCGGCTAATCTGAGTCGTCCTTATGTTTAGGGGGGGTGTACCTTTTATATCAGCTATTAAAGATGTTCTTAGGACAAGGGACCTAGGAGTGGGGAATTGAGAGATAAGGGTACTCGATTGAAGAATTTCTTCAATGGTAATCTTGATCTTTGTTCGTGGTTCACCGACCTACGATCAGGCCATTCACCAAATGAGATGATTGATATGTCCTGTAGTGAGCAAACATCTCCATTATTTTGAAGGTCTTTAACCACCTTGTCAAGGCCCTGTTGCATCATGAGAACAACCGAATGTCTCAGATTTTGAAGGTCTTTATTGGTTGGATCAATTCCTGACTCAACAGTTTTGATGGTGGAAACGACATCTTGCCTTCACTTGTAGCCACCAAATTGATATAGATCCCCAGAGTCACCAACATTCAATAAGTAGAGATGACCTGCACAAATAACTCAATCACATTGTTTTTGATAAACCAGGCAAATTTAACTAATCACATAACCAAAAGAACTCAAGAAATAAACCGCACAAATTTAAAAGCTAAAAGTAATGGGTTATGTGGTGTCAGTTTACTCCTTTAGACTTTGCAGTTTGCAATATGTATCGTACTAGTATAGCATACTTTACTGCTATAAAACAGTAGGTTTGGAAGGATGTAGACAGTGTGTTGATGTGTAATCCTAAGGTTTGTGCAAATGCTATCCTAAGGTCTGTGCAAATGCCCTACTTGACATCTAATTAAGCACTTTCATGAACATGTCTTGTCATTTTTTTCAAAATTTCTTTTTTGTTTTGTGGCACAGGTGTTGGCTGGGCTTATGGCATATATAATTTTTTTTCACGGGGGATACGCATATATAACTTCTTTTGTTATACGTAATATTACCGGAGTTAAACCAAATCAAAAGTTTCTAGATAGGTTCTCCTACGAGCCGAATTACTAGAAAACTAAAGAAACAGGCATAGCTGACCAACCAGGAATACTTGCAAGGACACCCTCTGAAATCGCCTCCACTTGCACTTGGAAAGAAAGTTGGTGGAAGTCCACCCAATCACATATCCTCAAATCCGAAGTAGTCATCAAATTCAAGTACATCGGCGGTCAAGGCCTGATCATCGTTGTAGTACACTCCTATGTTGTCGCTAGACACACTGTCAAAGAACTCGGTTGGATCCCCGTCCTTGTCCGACAACAATGTGCGCTCCAAATTTTCGAGAACCACGCGTTCCGTGACCATCTTTTCCCGATGCACGCCCAGTGGAGCCTCAAGGTGGTCAGCATCCGCCTTCCTCTTGTTGCCAGAGCTGGATGAGTTTACTAGGGCTCGGGTGTCGTCGTTAAGCTCAAAGAATGCCGAATGGAGGGCTTGCACACAATGGTTTGCCACAGTGTCATGGACCACCAAGGAAACCTTCGTCACCTGCTTATGAACCTTTGTTTAGCACCGTCACTCATCTTGCCTAATAAAGAACATTTCTTTCTCTTTTATAATAATAACAACAGCAAAAGTTCAACTCTGCATCCGTACACTTCATTTTAGAATAGAAAGAGCACCTGAATACAGAGTTCCAATATTGCACAAAAACAAAAATGAAAGACATCATGCTCATTTTATGCAAGTGGAATACCTTGGACACCCCTTGTGAGACCTTCTCGACTGCAACATCCCTGCTTTGTAGAATACTTAGCACCTGGCTTGCAACAACATATAAGAATGATAAGAATCAAAATGATCAGTCATTCAATGATACTACTGGCTGCAATAATGATGCAAAATCACAAGTCACCTTCAACATCGTCAGGACACCACATAGAGTTTAAGTGCTAAGTGTCGTATATGTGGTTCGTACCTTTCCAAGAATGTCTATCGACCTCCCCGGTTTCCCAATTAGGGATATGACTGACATGTCATGTAGTCGGTGAACATCTGCAATAGTTTGAAGCTCTTGAACTGACATATCAAGAGCCTGTCACACCACCAGAACAATCAAATGTATCTGGATAAGTTTATTTATTTTTATTTTTTGATAAACACAATATATAGCAGGATAAATATTTACCGGTTGGATCAGCTCTCGACTCAACAGTTTTGATGGAACTAATGTAAACGACACCTTGCCTTCACTCGTAGCTATCCAATCAACTGAGATGCTCAAGTATTCAAAATTTTGAAAAATTGAGATGGCCTGCACAAATAACATAATTGGATAACCAATGGGGCTCAAGCAATAAGTACACAAATAAAAGAGATCGATACAAGTTGTTGCTATAGTACCTTTTCTACAAAAGCATTCTGGTCCAAGTCCAACGTACTTGTCCTCTCTATGTCCAGGATGGTAATATTTGATTTCAACGCAATGCTGGTTAATATACTCTAAAAAGATACATTCAAGGATCAATAATAGTTATTGCACATGGAATAATGGAAGGATCAATCATAATATATTGATATGGTTATGCAACAAACCTTGCTCATATCTCTTGTTTTAGTAATCACAGTACCACGTGCTTGAGGGTTGTACGAGTTCTTAACTGTTACTTTTATGCCACCTTCCACAGCTATTTGCATTGACTGGGATGCATAAGTTTATATATGTAAGTGACTAATTGTAACAAGAAGTTCATCTACGCTTGATAAATTAGCAGGAAGTATCACAAGTATCTGTAGCAATACATATAACATAAGAAGTTATCTATGCCAGTAAGTTCACTGCCTAGCCAGCACTTGAACCACATCTGCTTCGGCGAAACCTCAAATTACTTTTATTTGCATTTGAGGAGCTCTCTGATCTCAAAGTTAACTTCCATAAGAGCGAGCTTTTGTGCTTCGGCGGTGTTGCAGACTCCGCATCTGAGTAAGCTGAGACTTTCGGCTGTCAGCTCGGGCAGTTTCCGATTAGGTATCTGATATTCTGATTCACTATGGGCGTTTAACTACCGCTGAGTGGAAGCACTTGAAAGTAAGACTTGAGAAATGCCTAGCCAGCTGGAAGACTAAACTCTTGTCATATGGGGGGCGGTCGATTCTGATCAATTCTGTCCTCTATAATAGGGTTCTATACATGTTGTCATTCCTCCACTTACTGAAAGGGGTTCTTCAGCGTCTCGATTATTTTAGATCCAGATTTTTCTGGCAGTGTGATAATGAATTCAAGAAATATCGGCTGGCTAGGTGGACTATATTATGGCGACCTAAAAGTCAAGGGGGCCTTGGAATTTAGGATCTTGAGAATAGAACATCGCTATCCTGAGTAAATGGGTATACAACCTACTCATCGAGAATGGAGTGTGGCAGGAAATCATTCGTAACAAGTACGTGGGGTCTAAAGCTATTTCTTAAGTTCTTTGAAAACCGGGTGATTCATATTTTTAGAGTGGCGTGGTGAAGGCCAAGGAATTGTTTTTTCCAATTTGGGACTTTCTCGGTTAGGGATGGTCTTGTTGGAAATATGCCCTAGAGGCAATAATAAAAGCATTATTATTATATATTTCCTTGTTCATGATAACTGTCTTTATTCATGCTATAATTGTGTTATCTGGAAATCGTAATACATGTGTGAATAATAGACACCAACATGTCCCTAGTAAGCCTCTAGTTGACTAGCTCGTTGATCAACAGATAGTCATGGTTTCCTGACTATGGACATTGGATGTCATTGATAACGAGATCACATCATTAGGAGAATGATGTGATGGACAAGACCCAATCCTAAACATAGCATAAAGATCGTATAGTTCGTTTGCTAGAGTTCTTCCAATGTCAAGTATCCTTTCCTTAGACCATGAGATCGTGTAACTCCCGGATACCGTAGGAGTGCTTTGGGTGTACCAAACGTCACAACGTAACTGGGTGACCATAAAGGTATACTACGGGTATCTCCGAAAGTGTCTGTTGGGTTGACACGGATCAAGACTGGGATTTGTCACTCCGTATGACGGAGAGGTATCACTGGGCCCACTCGGTAATGCATCATCATTATGAGCTCAAAGTGACCAAGTGTCTGGTCACGGGATCATGCATTACGGTACGAGTAAAGTGACTTGCCGGTAACGAGATTGAACGAGGTATTGGGATACCGACGATCGAATCTCGGGCAAGTAACATACCGATTGACAAAGGGAATTGTATACGGGGTTGCTTGAATCCTCGACATCGTGGTTCATCCGATGAGATCATCGAGGAGCATGTGGGAGCCAACATGGGTATCCAGATCCCGCTGTTGGTTATTGACCGGAGAGCGTCTCGGTCATGTCTACATGTCTCCCGAACCCGTAGGGTCTACACACTTAAGGTTCGGTGACGCTAGGGTTGTAGAGATATAAATATGCAGTAACCCGAAAGTTGTTCGGAGTCCCGGATGAGATCCCGGACGTCACGAGGAGTTCCGGAAATGGTCCGGAGGTGAAGAATTATATATAGGAAGTGCAGTTTCGGCCATCGGGAGAGTTTCGGGGTCACCGGTATTGTACCGGGACCACCGGAAGGGTCCCGGGGGTCCACCGGGTGGGGCCACCCATCCCGGAGGGCCCCATGGGCCAAAGTGGGGAGGGGAACCAGCCCATAGTGGGCTGGTGCGCCCCCCTAGGCCCACCCCATGCGCCTAGGGTTGGAACCCTAGGGGTGGGGGGGCGCCCCACCTTGCCTTGGGGGCTACTCCAGCCCTGGCCGCCGCCCCCCTAGGAGATCCCATCTCCTAGGGCCGCCGCCCCCCCCCTAGGGGAGCCTATATAAAGGGGGGGAGGGAGGGGGCAGCCAGACCTTGAGTCTTGGCGCCTCCCTCTCCCCTGCTACACCTCTCTCTCTCGCAGTACACGGCGAAGCCCTGCTACTGTGACGCCCTGCATCCACCACCACGCCGTCGTGCTGCTGGATCTTCATCAACCTCTCCTTCCCCCTTGCTGGATCAAGAAGGAGGAGACGTCACGCTGACCACGTGTGTTGAACGCGGAGGTGCCGTCCGTTCGGCGCTAGGATCTCCGGTGATTTGGATCACGTCGAGTACGACTTCCTCATCCCCGTTCTTTGAACGCTTCCGCGCGTGATCTACAAAGGTATGTAGATGCAATCCAATCACTCGTTGCTAGATGGACTCATAGATGGATCTTGGTGAAACCGTAGGAAATTTTTTGTTTTCTGCAACGTTCCCCAACAGTGGTATCAGAGCTAGGTCTATGCGTAGTTCTTCTTGCGCGAGTAGAACACAATTTTTTGTGGGCGTAGATGTTGTCAGCTTTCTTGCCGCTACTAGTCTTATCTTGCTTCAACGGTATTGTGGGATGAAGCGGCGCGGACCAACCTTACACGTACGCTTACTTGAGACCGGTTCCACCGACTGACATGCACTAGTTGCATAAGGTGGCTGGCGGGTGTCTGTCTCTCCCACTTTAGTTGGAGCGGATTCGACGAAAAGGGTCCTTATGAAGGGTAAATATAAGTTGACAAATCACGTTGTGGCTTTCACGTAGGTAAGAAAACGTTCTTGCTAGAACCCTATTGCAGCCACGTAAAACATACAACAACAATTAGAGGACGTCTAACTTGTTTTTGCAGCAAGTGTTTTGTGATGTGATATGGCCAAAGTTGTGATGAATGATGAATGATATATATGTGATGTATGAGATGTTCATGCTATTGTAATAGGAATCACGACTTGCATGTCGATGAGTATGACAACCGGCAGAAGCCATAGGAGTTGTCTTTATTTTTTATATGACCTGCGTGTCATTGAGAAACGCCATGTAAATTACTTTACTTTATTGCTAAACGCGTTAGCCATAGTAGTAGAAGTAATAGTTGGCGAGCAACTTCATGGAGACACGATGATGGAGATCATGATGATGGAGATCATGGTGTCATGCCGGTGACAAGGTGATCATGGAGCCCCAAGATGGAGATCAAAGGAGCCATGTGATATTGGCCATATCATGTCACTATTATTATTTGATTGCATGTGATGTTTATCATGTTTTGCATCTTGTTTACTTAGAATGACGGTAGTAAATAAGATGATCCCTCATAATAATTTCAAGAAAGTGTTCCCCCTAACTGTGCACCGTTGCGACAGTTCGTTGTTTTGAAGCACCATGTGATGATCGGGTGTGATAGATTCTAACGTTCACATACAACGGGTGTAAGACAGATTTATACATGCAAACACTTAGGTTGACTTGACGAGCCTAGCATGTACAAACATGGCCTCGGAACACAGAAGACCGAAAGGTCGAGCATGAGTCGTATAGAATATACGATCAACATGAAGATGTTCACCGACGTTGACTAGTCTGTCTCACGTGATGATCGGACACGGCCTAGTTGACTCGGATCATGTTATACTTAGATGACTAGAAGAGGGATGTCTATCTAAGTGGGAGTTCATTAAATAATTTGATTAGATGAAATTAATTATCATGAACTTAGTCTAAAATCTTTACAATATGTCTTGTAGATCAAATGGCCAATGTTTTCCTCAACTTCAACGCGTTCCTAGAGAAAACCAAGCTGAAAGACGATGGCAGCAACTATATGGACTAGGTCTGGAACCTGAGGATCATCCTCATAGCTACCAAGAAAGAATATGTCCTACAAGCACCGCTAGGTGACGCACCCGTCCCACAGAACCAAGACGTTATGAACGCTTGGCAGACACGTGCTGATGACTACTCCCTCGTTCAGTGCGGCATGCTTTATAGCTTAGAGCCGGGGCTCCAAAAGCGTTTTGAGAGACATGGAGCATATGAGATGTTCGTAGAGCTGAAAATGGTTTTTCAAGATCATGCCCGGGTCGAGAGATATGAAGTCTCCGACAAGTTTTTCAGCTGTAAGATGGAGGAAAATAGTTCTATCAGTGAGCACATACTCACTATGTCTGGGTTACATAATCGCTTGACTCAGCTGGGAGTTAATCTCCTGGATGATGCGGTCATTGACAGAATCCTCCAGTCGCTTCCACCAAGCTACAAGAGCTTTGTGATGAACTTCAATATGCAGGGGATGGAAAAGACCATTCCTGAGTTATTTTCAATGCTGAAATCAGCAGAGGTAGAAGTCAAGAAGGAACATCAAGTGTTGATGGTCAATAAAACCACTAAGTTCAAGAAGGGCAAGGGTAAAAAGAACTTCAAGAAGGACGGCAAGGGAGTTGCCGCGCCCGGCAAGCAAGCTGCCGGGAAGAAGCCAAAGAATGGACCCAAGCCCGAGACTGAGTGCTTTTATTGCAAGGGAAGTGGTCACTGGAAGCGGAACTGCCCCAAATACTTAGCGGACAAGAAGGCCGGCAAAACAAAAGGTATATGTGATATACATGTAATTGATGTGTACCTTACCAGTACTCGTAGTAGCTCCTGGGTATTTGATACCGGTGCGGTTGCTCACATTTGTAACTCAAAGCAGGAGCTGCGGAATAAGCGGAGACTGGCGAAGGACGAGGTGACGATGCGCGTCAGGAATGGTTCCAAGGTCGATGTGATCGCCGTCGGCACGCTACCTCTATATTTACCTACGGGATTAGTTTTGAACCTCAATAATTGTTATTTAGTACCAAGTTTGAGCATGAACATTGTATCAGGATCTCGTTTGATACGAGATGGCTACTCATTTAAATCCGAGAATAATGGTTGTTCTATTTATATGAGAGATATGTTTTATGGACATGCTCCGATGGTGAATGGTTCATTCTTAATGAATCTCGAGCGTAATGCTACACATATTCATAGTGTGAGTACCAAAAGATGTAAGGTTGATAATGATAGTCCCACATACTTGTGGCACTGCCGCCTTGGTCACATAGGTGTCAAACGCATGAAGAAGCTACATGCAGATGGACTTTTAGAGTCTCTTGATTACGAATCATTTGACACGTGTGAACCATGCCTCATGGGTAAAATGACCAAGATCCCGTTCTCAGGAACAATGGAGCGAGCAACCAACTTATTGGAAATCATACATACTGATGTGTGCGGTCCAATGAGTGTTGAGGCTCGCGGTGGCTATCGTTATGTTCTCACCCTCACTGATGACTTGAGTAGATATGGGTATATCTATTTAATGAAACACAAGTCTGAGACCTTTGAAAAGTTCAAGGAATTTCAGAGTGAGGTTGAAAATCAACGTGACAAGAAAATCAAGTTCCTGCGATCAGATCGCGGAGGAGAATACTTGAGTCACGAATTTGGCACACACTTAAGAAAATGTGGATTAGTTTCACAACTCACGCCGCCTGGAACACCTCAGCGTAACGGTGTCTCCGAATGTCGTAATCGCACTCTATTAGATATGGTGCGATCTATGATGTCTCTTACCGATTTACCGCTATCTTTTTGGGGCTATGCTTTAGAGACTGCCGCATTCACTTTAAATAGGGCTCCGTCGAAATCCGTTGAGACGACACCGTATGAATTGTGGTTTGGTAAGAAACCTAAGCTGTCGTTTCTAAAAGTTTGGGGATGCGATGCCTATGTCAAGAAACTTCAACCTGAAAAGCTCGAACCCAAGTCGGAAAAATGCGTCTTCATAGGATACCCTAAAGAAACTATTGGGTATACCTTCTACCTCAGATCCGAAGGCAAGATCTTTGTTGCCAAGAATGGATCCTTTCTAGAGAAGGAATTTCTCTCGAAAGAAGTAAGTGGGAGGAAAGTAGAACTTGATGAAGTATTACCTCTTGAACCGGAAAAAGGCGCAACTCAAGAAAATGTTCCTGAGGTGCCTGCACCGACTAGAGAGGAAGTTAATGATGATGATCAAGATACTTCTGATCAAGCTCCTACTGAAATTCGTAGGTCCACAAGGACACGTTCCGCACCAGAGTGGTACGGCAACCCTGTCTTGGAAATCATGTTGTTAGACAACGGTGAACCTTCGAACTATGAAGAAGCGATGGCGGGCCCGGATTCCGACAAATGGCTAGAAGCCATGAAATCCGAGATAGGATCCATGTATGAAAACGAAGTATGGACTTTGACTAACTTGCCTGTTGAGCGGCGAGCCATAGAAAATAAATGGATCTTTAAGAAGACAGACACGGATGGTAATGTGACCATCTATAAAGCTCGGCTTGTCGCCAAGGGTTATCGACAAGTTCAAGGGGTTGACTATGATGAGACTTTCTCACCGGTAGCGAAGCTAAAGTCCGTCCGAATCATGTTAGCAATTGCCGCGTTCTACGATTATGAGATATGGCAAATGGACGTCAAAACGGCATTCCTTAATGGTTTCCTTAAGGAAGAATTGTATATGATGCAGCCGGAAGGTTTTGTCGATCCTAAGAATGCTGACAAGGTATGCAAGCTCCAACGCTCGATTTATGGGCTGGTGCAAGCATCTCGGAGTTGGAACATTCGCTTTGATGAGATGATCAAAGCGTTTGGGTTTACGCAGACTTATGGAGAAGCCTGCGTTTACAAGAAAGTGAGTGGGAGCTCTGTAGCATTTCTCATATTATATGTAGATGACATACTTTTGATGGGAAATGATATAGAACTCTTGGACAGCATTAAGGCCTACTTGAATAAGAGTTTTTCAATGAAGGACCTTGGAGAAGCTGCTTATATATTAGGCATCAAGATCTATAGATATAGATCGAGACGCCTCATAGGTCTTTCACAAAGCACATACCTTGATAAGATATTGAAGAAGTTCAATATGGATCAGTCTAAGAAGGGGTTCTTACCTGTGTTACAAGGTGTGAAATTGAGCTCAGCTCAATGTCCGACCACGGCAGAAGATATAGAAGAGATGAGTGTCATCCCCTATGCCTCAGCCATAGGTTCTATTATGTATGCCATGCTGTGTACCAGACCTGATGTAAACCTTGCCGTAAGTTTGGTAGGAAGGTACCAAAGTAATCCCGGCAAGGAACACTGGACAGCGGTCAAGAATATCCTGAAGTACCTGAAAAGGACTAAGGAAATGTTTCT
>NW_024113523.1:0-9812 GCF_003073215.2 Triticum urartu
GTTAAGCCATGTGTAGAGGCAGAGTGGATCCGTCTGAGGTTTGCGACTTCAAGACAGTTGGGGAGTACAATTCGGCTCTACACCAGGATTTTACGACTCTTCAGATGTGTGGTACTCAGATTACCGACACTCAGAAGATTGAGAAAACCCTATCCACATTTCCACCCTAATCCTGTCCGCACGGAACTACCGCCAGGGAAACTACATGAGGTATTCAGAGTTGATTGACGTCCTCCATGTGGCAGAGGCGCATAGGACGAGGTTCTGAAAAAGAACTTTGTCGCGCAACCACTTGGGGGAGTTCTCGCCAGGAGGTGAATGCTCTCAAAGTTCGCAAGCCTCAACAGAAGAAGAGGGGCCGCAAGGGAAAGAAGAAGGGCCCTCAGCCCCCCTCCGCCCCGCCTAAGCAGCAAAAGCCGGAGCAAGGGGGGCAGAGGCCTCGGGACTCTTCTGGTGTGGCTCAGTGGAGCATTTCTCCCACCAGTGCCGCGCACCATAGGAGGTCGTTGATGCATATAAGGCTCGGAAGGCGTGAGACGCACCTCGCCTTGGTTCAGGAGGGAGCACCACCGGCGCCCATGGCGGCTCCCGTGACGATCTCTACGCCCCCTGCTGCGCCCATCGCGGCGACCCCCGTGGTGCCCATCGCGGGCTTTGGCGGTCTCTAGTGACGCCAACGTTCGCCATGGAGGTTGACCACATGTCACCTCGGCGGTGCCGCAACTAGATATTGATGCTGCCTCCAAGATGATTTCTAAGGAGGATCAGCTCACTAGTATGGAGATTGTGGCCTGAAGGTGAAATGGCTTCTTCACCGAGTCCACTTAGCGTACCTCTTTGGTTATCATGATTCCGTGATTTGACAATAAAATTTGAATAAATTCGATTTGGTTAAGATCTATGAGAGCATAAACTTATTCTTTACTTTGGCGATTGGATGACATTTATTTCATTCATTTATTCCATTATTTATACATGATAGCATGTTATGTTCTGGAGATGTGTGCATTTATTTTTAATGTATTTCTTCCTCATTACATTAATTAGATGTCATATTTTAGAACGCGTGTGAGCGCCCAAATGGAGGAAACGTGCCTTGCCGATAGCGCCACCACTCATACCATTTTACGAGAAACTTAGTACTTTGAGTCCATTAAAAAATCTCCGGGAAGTATTATGACAATCGCCGGGCTGCGGTTCTACACATAGTTGGCTCCGGGCGAGCCACTATTATACTTCCTATGGGAACAACTTTGATCATTAATGATGCGTTGTTGTACCCGGAGTCGACTCGTACTCTTTTGAGCTTTAGAGACATCCGCGCTAATGGTTTTACCATATTGAGACCGATGATGAAAACGGCAAGGAGTGCCTACTCATCACAAAGCGGGATGCAAATGGTAAACATGTTATCGAAAGGCTTCCTTCGTTTGACACAGGGCTATAATACACTAAACATAGTAGCACCGCCCGTGTACACTACCCTTAGACCGTCTTAGAAGCTCTGAACTCTTCTGCCTCTGGCACGATAGGTTAGGCCACCCGACTTAGGATGATGAGAAATAATAAACAACTCGCATGGTCATAATGTTAACGTGAAGAACTTCCCGAATCCCGATGATTTTGGTGTGCTCCGCATCGCTAAGGGGAAGTTGTCATTAGGCCACCGCCCCTCACAGTGAGGGATGAAATCCCCGCGTCTTGGAGCGTATCCAAAGGGGACATATGCGGTCCAATTCAGCCCCTGGGGCCGTTTCGGTACTTCATGGTGCTCATTGATGCTTCCTCTAAATGGTCCAATGTTTGCCTGCTGTCAACACGGAACCATGCCTTTGCAAATTGATCTCTCAGATCAACAAATGAGGAATAATTTCCCGGATTATCGTATAAAGTCTATTCGAATGGACAACGCCGGAGAATTTACTTCAAAGGCGTTCGATGATTATTGCATGGCAATGGGAATCAAAGTTGAGCACTCGGTACGCATGTTCATACACAAAATGACTTGCCGAGGCATTAATTAAAAGATTAAATTCATCGCCCACCGCTCCTTCAGGGTTGTAATTTACCAACTACATGTTGGGGCCACGCAGTGTTACAAACGCGGCCATCTCATCAACTTTAGACCGCGGCCTACAACATCCACTCTCCTGTTCAGCTTGTGCAAGGGTCGGCACCGAAAATTTCCCACCTTCGTAGGTTCGGTTGCCAGGTATATGTACCAATACCACCACCTCAGCGATCGGCGATGGGCCCGCTCCGTAAGTCGGGGATATACGTTGGTTATGAGACTGTGTCCATAATCAGGTATTGGACCCCATGACAGGTGACTGTCACACGCTCGTTTTGCTGATTGCATTTTTGACGAGATTTTTTTCCCGACTTTAGGGGAGAGAATCAACCCCTTGATGCTAAAAGTCGAGAAATCACGTGGCAAGCCACGGGGATCCACGCTCATGACCCGCGCACTGCTGAGACTGAGAGAGAAGTCCAAAAGATAATAGATTTGCAGTCATTAGCAAATCAACTGCCTGACCACTTTAGTGACTTAAAGACTGTGACAAAATGCATGTGCATGCGCGAATGCACCGGAAAGGGTTGAAATACCGAAGAAAAATGATGGTATACCGCTCCCGTCCAAAGGCCTAAAAGGACAGAGATCCGGCTTCTCAAATCCCAAGTACTCGGGGACGCCCGACGAAAAAGGATAAGAGAGATTTATTAGCCTGTCGCCAAAGTACCCCAAAGTGAAACGGGAGCCAGTCGAGACCTGGCACAAGTACAGAAAATTCAGGCACGAAATTCCGGACTTAAACTTTCCCATAGGGGAAACACCCAGTCGGAGATGTGAGCGCACACATCGCGCGGGAAATCTAAAGGACCTTGCTCCCATAATGGGAAATTTGGTAGAGCAAGTGTTTGCGCCGGATGCGCTCCATGACGAAATGGCCATAAATTATATTTATACGGGGGAGTCCCTGAACCGAGCAACGGTGGTTGTCGACATTAACTTTGCTACGAAAATTGCCTCAATCATAGATCTTGACCCCAAGCCTAACACGCTCGCTGATTACAAGAAAAGGTCGGATTGGAAAGATTGGCAGCAGGCAATTACTGCCGAATTATTATCTCTCAACAAAAGGAAGGTGTTTGGACCAGTTTGTCGAACTCCTCCCCACATTCGCCCTGTTGGCCATAGGTGGGTTTTTGTTCGAAAGATAGATGAAAATAATAAGGTAGTACGGTACAAAGCAAGGCTCGTCGCTCAAGGGTTCACTCAACGACCAGGTGTCGGATTTTGAGGAGACTTATTCCGTTGATTGTAGATAGATGGCTCCGGTGTTGTTGTTCCGTTGAATTTTAATGCGTTCCTTGAAGAAAGCAAAAGTTTGAAAGATGATGGTAGAAATTACACGGACTGGGTCCGTAACTTGAGGATTATCCTCAATTGCTGGCACAGAAGAATTACGTCCTGGAAGCACCGCTGGGTGCCAGGCCTGCTGCTAGAGCACACCAGAAGTTATGAAAGTCTGGCAAAGCAAAGCTGATGAACTACTCGATAGTTCAGTGTGCCATGCTTTAACGGGCTTAGAATCGGGACTTCAAAACGACGTTTTGAACGTCATAGGCATATGAGATGTTCCAGAGTTGAAGTTAATATTTCAAGAAAATGCCCGAATTGAGAGATATGAAGTCTCCAATAAGTTCTATAGCTGCAAGATGGAGGAGAATAGTTCTGTCCAGTGGAGCATATACTCAAAATGTCTGGGTATAATAACCACTTGATCATTGGGAGTTATCTCTTCCAGATGATTGCGTCATTGACAGAATTCTCCAATCACTGCCACCAAGCTACAAGAGCTTCGTGATGACTATAATATGCAAGGGATGAACAAGACTATTCCCGAGCTCTTCGCGATGCTAAAGCTGCGGAGGGTAGAAATCAAGAAGGAGCATCCAAGTGTTGATGGTTTAACAAACCACTAGTTTCAAGAAAAGGCAAAGGGAAAAAGAAGAAGGGGGAACTTCAGAAGAACAGCAAGCAAGTTGCATGCTTCAAGAGAAGAAACCCAAGTCTGGACCTAAGCCTGAAACTGAGTGCTTCTACTGCAAGCAGACTGGTCACTGGAAGCGCAGCTGCCCCAAGTATTTGGCGGATAAGAAGGATGGCAAGGTGAACAAAGGAATATGTGATATACATGTTATTGATGTGTACCTTACTATGCTCGCAGTACCACCTGGGTATTTGATACTGGTTCTGTTGCTAATATTTGCAACTCGAAACAGGGACTACAGGAATTAAGCGGACACTAGGCAAAGGAACGAGGTGACGATGCGCGGTGGGAACGGTTCAAAGTCGATGTGATCGGCGGTCGGCACGCTACTTTACATCTACCTTCGGGATTAATATTAGACCTAAATAATTGTTATTTGGTGCCAGCGTTGAGCATGATCTATATCTGGATCTTGGTTTAATGGCGAGACGGTTATTCATTTAATCAGAAGAATAATGGTTGTCTATTATATGAGTAATATCTTTTTATGGTCATGCACCCTTGAAGAGTGTCTATTTTTGATGAATCTCGATAGTGTAGTACACATATTCATAATGTTGAAAGCCAAAGATGCAGAGTTGATAATGAAAGTGCACTTATTTGTGGCACTGCCGTTTAGGTCATATCGGTGTAAAGCCGCATGAAGAAACTCCATGCTGATGGACTTTTGGAACACTTGATTATGAATCACTTGGTACTTGCGACCGTGTCTCAATGGGCAAGAATGACTAAAACACCGTTCTCCGGTACTATGGAGAGAGCACCAGATTTGTTGGAATCATACATACCGATGTATGTGGATCCCGATGAATATTGAGGCTCGTTGGCGGATATCGTTATTTTCACCTTCACAGATGGACTTAAGCAGATATGGGGTATATCTACTTAATGAAACACTAAGTCTGAAACATTTGAAAAGTTCAAAGGAATTTCAGAGTGAAGTGAAAATCATCGTAACAAGAAAATAAAGTTTCTACGATCTGATCGTGGAGGAAGAATATTTGAGTTACGAGTTTGGTGTACATTTGAAAAATTGTGGAATAGTTTCGCACTCACGCCAACCAGAACACCAAGCGTAATGGTGTGTCCAAACGTCGTAATCGTACTTTACTAGATATGGTGCGATCTATGATGTCTCTTACTAATTTACCGCTATCGTTTTGGGGATACGCTCTAGAGACGCCGCATTCACGTTAAATAGGGCACCATCAAATCCGTTGAGACGACGCTTATGAACTTATGGTTTGGCAAGAAACCAAAGTTTTGTCATTTCGTTAAAGTTTGGGGCTGCGATGGCTTATGTGAAAAGCCTTCAACCTGATAAGCTCGAACCAAATCGGAGAAATGTGTCTTCATAGGATATCCAAAAGGAAACTGTTGGATACACTTCTATCAACAGATCGAAGGCAAGACTTTTGTTGCTAAGTTCGGTAATTCTAGAGAAGGAGTTTCTTCTCGAAATAAGTGAGTGGGAGGAAAGTAGAACTTGACGAGGTAACTGTACTACTCCCTTTATTGAGAAGTAGTACAATCACAGAAAACTGTTTCTGCGACACCTACACCAATAAGTGAGGAAGCTAATGATGATGATCATGAACTTTAGATCAAGATACTACAGAAACTCGTAGATCAACCTAGAGTGAGATCCGCACCGAAGTGGTACGGTAATCCTGGTTCTGGATGGTCATGATATTAGATCATGATGAACCTACGAACTATGAAGACCGATGGTTGAGGCCCAGATTCCGCAAAGGCTTGAAGCCATGAATCTGAGATGGGATCATGTATGAGAACAAAGTATGGACTTTGGTTGACTTGCCCGATGATCGGGCAAGCAATTGAGAATAAATGGATCTTTAAGAAGAAGACTGACGCTGATGGTAATGTTACTGTCTATAAAGCTCGACTTGTTGCAAAAGGTTTTCGACAAGTTCAAGGGATTGACTACGATGAGACCTTCTCACCCGTAGTGATGCTTAAGTCTATCCGAATCATGTTAGCAATTGCCGCATCTTATGATTATGAAATTTGGCAAGTGGATGTCAAAACTGCATTCCTGAATGGATTTCTGGAAGAAGAGTTGTATATGATGCAACCAGAAGGTTTTGTCGATCCAAAGGGAGCTAACAAAGTATGCAAGCTCCAGCGATCCATTTATGGACTGGTGCAAGCCTCTCGGAGTTGGAATAAATGCTTTGACAGTGTGATCAAAGCATTTGGTTTTATACAGACTTTTGGAGAAGCCTGTATTTATAAGAAAGTGAGTGGGAGCACTGTAGCATTTTTGATATTATATGTGGATGACATATTGCTGATTGGAAATGATATAGAATTTCTGGATAGCATAAAGGGATACTTGAATAAGAGTTTTTCTATGAAATACCTCGGCAAAGTTGCTTACACATTGGGCATCAAGATCTATAGAGATAGATCAAGACGCTTAATTGGACTTTCACAAAGCACATACGTTGACAAAGTTCAAAATGGATCAAGCAAAGAAAGGGTTCTTGCCTGTGTTACAAGGTGTGAAGTTGAGTAAGACTCAATGCCCGACCACTGCAGAAGATAGAGAGAAGATGAAAGATGTTCCCTATGCTTCAGCCATAGGCTCTATCATGTATGCAATGTTGTGTACCAGACCTGATGTGTGCCTTGCTATAAGTTAGCAGGGAGGTACCAAAGTAATCCAGGAGTGGATCACTGGACAGCGGTCAAGAACATCCTGAAATACCTGAAAAGGACTAAGGATATGTTTCTCGTTTATGGAGGTGACAAAGAGCTCATCGTAAATGGTTATGATTGAGCAAGCTTTGACACTGATCCGGACGATTCTAAATCGCAAACCGGATACGTGTTTACATTAAACGGTGGACTGGTCAGTTGGTGCAGTTCTAAACAAGCGTCGTGGCGGATCTACATGTGAAGCGGATAACATAGCTGCTTCGAAGCAGCAAGAAGGAGTCTGGAAGAAGAGTTTCATATCCGATCTAGGTGTCATACCTAGTGCATCGGGTCCATGAAAATCTTTGACAATACTGGTGCAATTGCCTTGGCAGAAGGAATCCAGATTTCACAAAAGGACCAAGCACATCAAGAGACGCTTCAATTCCATCCGGGATTAGTCCAGGTGGGAGACATAGAGATTTGCAAGATACATACGGATCTGAATGTTGCAGACCCGTTGACTAAGCCTCTTCCACGAGCAAAACATGATCAGCACCAGCTCCATGGGTGTTAGAATCATTACGGTGTAATCTAGATTATTGACTCTAGTGCAAGTGGGAGACTGAAGGAAATATGCCCTAGAGGCAATAATAAAGTTATTATTTATTTCCTTAATCATGATAATGTTTATTATTCATGCTAGAATTGTATTAACCGGAAACATAATACATGTGTGAATACATAGACAAACAGAGTGTCACTAGTATGCCTCTACTAGACTAGCTCGTTAATCAAAGATGGTTATGTTTCCTAACCATGAACAAAGAGTTGTTATTTGATTAACGAGGTCACATCATTAGTTGAATGATCTGATTGACATGACCCATTATATTAGCTTAGCACCCGATCGTTTAGTATGTTGCTATTGCTTTATCCATGAATTATACATGTTCCTATGACTATGAGATTATGCAACTCCCGTTTGCCGGAGGAACACTTTGGGTACTACCAAACGTCACAACGTAACTGGGTGATTATAAAGGAGTACTACAGGTGGTCTCCAAAGGTAGATGTTGGGTTGGCGTATTTCGAGATTAGGATTTGTCACTCCGATTGTCGGAGAGGTATCTCTGGGCCCTCTCGGTAATGCACATCACTTAAAGCCTTGCAAGCATTGCAACTAATGAGTTAGTTGCAGGATGATGTATTACGAACGAGTAAAGAGACTTGCCGGTAACGAGATTGAACTAGGTATTGATACCAACGATCGAATCTCGGGCAAGTAACATACCGATGACAAAGGGAACAACGTATGTTGTTATGCGGTCTGACCGATAAAGATCTTCGTAGAATATGTGGGAGCCAATATGGGCATCCAGGTCCCGCTATTGGTTATTGACCGGAGACGTGTCTCGGTCATGTCTACATTGTTCTCGAACCCGTAGGATCCGCACGCTTAAGGTTACGATGACAGTTTTATTATGAGTTTATGCATTTTGATGTACCGAAGGTTGTTCGGAGTCCCGGATGTGATCACGGACATGACGAGGAGTCTCGAAATGGTCGAGACGTAAAGATTGATATATTGGAAGCCTATGTTTGGACATCGGAAGTGTTCCGGGTGAAATCGGGATTTTACCAGATTACCGGGAGGGTTACCGGAACCCCCGGGAGCCAAATGGGCTAACATGGGCCTTAGTGGAAAGGTGAGAAGGCAGCCCACATAGGGCTGCGCCTCCCCCCCTCTCCCTAGTCCTATTAGGACTAGGAGAGGGGCCGGCCACCTCTCTCTCCCTCTCCCCTTTAAGGAATCCTATTAGGAATAGGATTGAGGGGGGGAGTCCTACTCCCGGTAGGAGTAGGACTCCTCCTGCGCCTCCCTCCTTGGCCGGCCAGCCTCCCCCCCTTCATCCTTTATATACGGGGGCAGGGGACACCCCAAGACACACCAGTTGATCCTTGAGATCGTTCCTTAGCCCCTTAGCCGTGTGCGGTGCCCCCTGCCACCAAATTCCACCTCGATCATACCGTTACAGTGCTTAGGCGAAGCCTTGCGTCGGTATACATCAAGATCGTCACCACGCCGTCGTGCTGACGGAACTCTTCCTCGTACGCTTTGCTGGATCGGAGCCCGAGGATCGTCATCGAGCTGAACGTGTGCTAAGCAACTCGGAGGTGCCGGAGTAACGGTGCTTGGATCGGTCGGATCGGGAAGAAGACGTACGACTACTTCCTCTACGTTGTGTCAATGCTTCCGTTGCGATCTACAAGGGTACGTAGATCATACTCTCCCCTCGTTGCTATGCATCACCATGATCTTGCGTGTGCGTAGGAAATTTTTTGAAATTACTACGTTCCCCAAACAGTGGCATCCGAGCCTAGGTTTTATGGTTTGATGTTATTTGCACGAGTAGAACACAAGTAAGTTGTGGGCGATACAAGTCATACTGCCTACCAGCATGTCATACTTTGGTTCGGCGGTATTGTTGGACGAGACGATCCGGACCAACCTTACGCATACTCTTATGCGAGACCGGTTCCCTCGACGTGCTTTGCACATAGATGGCTTGCGGAAGACTGTCTCTCCAACTTTAGTTGAACCGAGTGTGACTACGCCCGGTCCTTGAGAAGGTTAAAACGGAGTCTATTTGACAAACTATCGTTGTGGTTTTGATGCGTAGGTGAGATGAGTTCTTACTTAAGCCCGTAGCAGCCACGTAAAACTTGCAACAACAAAGTAGAGGACGTCTAACTTGTTTTTGCAGGGCATGTTGTGATGTGATATGGTCAAGGCATGATGCTAAATTTTATTGTATGAGATGATCATGTTTTGTAACCGAGTTATCGGCAACTGGCAGGAGCCATATGGTTGTCGCTTTATTGTATGCAATGCAATCGCGATGTAATGCTTTACTTTATTACTAAGCGGTAGTGATAGTCGTGGAAGCATAAGATTGGCGAGACGACAACGATGCTACGATGGAGATCAAGGTGTCGTGCCGGTGACGATGGTGATCATGACGGTGCTTCGGAGATGGAGATCACAAGCACAAGATGATGATGGCCATATCATATCACTTATATTGATGCATG
>NW_024113524.1:0-9861 GCF_003073215.2 Triticum urartu
AGAGTGAGATCCGCACCAGAGTGGTACGGTAATCCTGTTCTGGAGGTCATGTTACTAGACCATGACGAACCTATGAACTATGAGGAAATGATGATGAGCCCAGATTCTGCAAAATGGCTTGAGGCCATGAAATCTGAGATGGGATCCATGTATGAGAACAAAGTATGGACTTTGATTGACTTGCCCAATGATCGGTGAGTCATTAATAATAAATGGATCTTCAAGAGGAAGACGAACGCTGATAGTAGTGTTACTATCTACAAAGCTCTAATTGTCGCAAAATGTTTTCGACAAGTTCAAGGTGTTGCTTACGATGAGATTTTCTCACTCGTATCGATACTTAAAAGTCTGTCCGAATCTTGTTAGCAGTTGGCGCATTTTATGAAATTTGGAAAATGGATGTCAAAATTGTATTCCTTAATGGATTTCTTAAAAAGAAGAGTTGTTTATGATGCAACCAGAAGGTTTTGTCGATCCTAAAAGGTGCTAACAAAGTGAGCAAGCTCTAGCGATCCATCTATGGACTGGTGCAAGCATCTCGGAGTTGGAATATATGCTTTGATAAAGTGATCAAAGCATATGGTTTTATACAGACTTGTGGTGAAGCCTGTATTTACAAGAAAGTGAGTGGGAGCACTACAACATTTCTGATAAGTATATGTGAATGACATATTGTTGATCGAAAATAATGTAGAATTTTCTGGAAAGCATAAAGGAGTGTTTGAAAATAGTTTTTCAAAGAAAGACCTCGATGAAGCTGCTTACACATTGAGCATCAAAATCTATAGAGATAGATCAAGACGCTTGATAAGTTTTTTCAATGAGTACATACCTTGACAAGATTTTGAAGTAGTTCAAAATGGAACAGTCAAAGAAGGAGTTCTTGCCTGTGTTGCAAGGTGTGAAGTTGAGTAAAGACTCAAAACCCGACCACAGCAGAAAATAGAAAGAGAATGAAAAATCATTCCCTATGCCTTAGTCATAGGTTCTATAAAGTATACTATGTTGTTTACTAGTCCTATTATATACCTTAGCATCTTTCTGGCAAGGGAGTACAATAGTGATCTAGGAGTAGATCACTGGACAGCGGTCAAAATTATCCTTAGAGGACTAAGAAAATATTTCTCGGTTATGAAGGTGATAAAAGAGTTCGTTGTAAATAGTTACGTCGATGCAAGCCTTTTACATCGATCTAGATGACTCTAAGTATCGATCTGGATACATATTGAAAGTGGGAGCAATTAGCTAGAGTAGCTCCGTGCAGAGCATTGTAGACATAGAAATTTGCGAAATACATACGGATATGAATGTTGCAGACCTGCAGGCTAAACTTCTCTCACAAGCAAAACATGATCACTCTTTGGGTGTTAATCACGTAGCGATGTGAACTAGATTATCGACTCTAGTAAACCCTTTGGGTATTAGTCACATGGAGATGTGAACTGATCACATAAAGATGTGGACTAGATTATTGACTCTAGTGCAAGTGGGAGACTGCTACCTCTTGAGCGCTGCGTTGGTTTTCTCCGAAGAGGAAGGGATGATGTAGCAAAGTAGCGTAAGTATTTCCCTCAGTTTTTGAGAACCAATGTATCAATCCAGTAGGAGGCTACGCGTGAGTCCCTCGTACCTGCACAAAACAAATAAATCATCGCAACCAACGCGATAAGGGGTTGTCAATCCCTACACGGTGTCACATCCCAAATTTTCAATTTGGAATGTTATACATTAGATCATCATGCATATCATATTTTATTTGCTTTGAGTTTTGATCCTAGAAAATTCTAAGCAACTCAAGGACCCACGGAGAGAGTTGGGGATTTCGTTATTTTCATATTTGAGTTTTTCTCAAATTTTGAGAATAGGATCATTTGATTTTATTTATTTTATCATCAATTATTTCTATTACAAAAATATGAGAGAGGGAATAAAATGACTTTCCCAAAATATAGAAATATTGAGGATTTAATAAAAAAATCAAATAGTTTTATTTCGGAGTTTTTTTGTTGTTTTTATTTGAATTAGGAAAAATGCGCGTTTTTCAAAATTGCATTTAGGGCCCAAATAAATGTTCACTTTGTCGGGCTTGATTTTAGAAGCCCGGGAAAATTTATTTCGGGATTTTTGGAGTCCGTTTAGTATTTCTTTTTATTTTTCTTCCGAGCGAAAAAAAACGGAACCGACTATGGGCCGTACTCGGCCAGGACTCCGCCTGGCCGGGGCCTTTATAAGCCGGGCCCGAGCCGGCCCGAGAGAGCCGAGCCAGCCCACCCCGCCGCCTAACCCTAACCGTAATCCGCCGCCGTCGCCGGAGCGCGCACCTTTCGAGGTTCGCCACCGCCTCGTTTTCCGTGTTTTTAAAAAAATTTGTTCGTCGTTTTTCTTTTTCGTCGGATTTTTCCGCGGTTATTTTCTGATCGCGATTTCTGATCCGATTTTCGTTTTAGTTATCTTTTCGCTCGTTTATCGGAATCAGGCGATTCAAGCGCCTGGAGTTTCGTCTCGAAACCCTCTATCCGAATAATCAACTTAAACAAGTTTTTGCTACTGTAAAATTTGACTTAGGTTCAGATTACTAGAACGAAGTTGTTTTCTTTCGCCGTTTGACTTTCTTTGCTTCGTTCGATTTGATTCCTTTTGCCAACCGGAGTTCTTAAGTTGAACCTTCTGGTTAGATCTCTTATTTGAGTTTTACCTGTGCATTAGATGAGTACTTATTGTATGCTTGTTTGTTTGCCTGCGATAGAGTACCCGGAGTGCGCCGCCTGTTACTTCGAATCGTTAGGTTTCGCGGATCATCAGCAAGGCAAGTAACACTTTGATCATACCTTTTCTACAACCCAGTTTTATTGCATTAGATCAATCCTTCACACATTGCATGATTAGGATCTAATTAAACTGTGGGATGGGAAGTAGATGAGGTAGTACCTATTACCTGTTTATTATCAAACCTTTGGGAGTTACTTCTACGTTTGCTTATTATGCCATGCTATGCTAGTAGACGTGGATTGGGTGAGTGAAATCCATGACAGATGTGAGATTGATAATTAATGGTTTATCTAAGGTGGCAACTTAAATACACATCTGGGTGGATTGAGGCACCTGGGTATTCCAGGACATGCCTGTTTTCTTTTGGACCGCCACCCAGGCTCAAAGGGATCATGAGATTTTTCAAACTAGAAACTTCCGTGTGCAGCCACAAGCCATTATGGGCTCTGGCATAGTTGATTAAGTCGTGCGAACTCTTACAGGGTAGACTAGCAGATGTAGGGGAAAGTAGGTGTACCGGTCTATCCATCGTAAGGTGCTAGCGCTTCTGAAAGACTGTGTCTCGGTCATCCGTTTCTCAAACACCATGTAGTGCGAGAAATCCAACGGAGGCGATCGAGTCTTGTGGGGAAAAGTGCGCAAACCTCTGCAGAGTGTAACAAACTAATCATGATTAGCCGTGTCCCCGGTTATGGACATCTTGAGTATCTAGTATCTGGATTATCATGTGAATCTCAACATGTTACTCTAAAATTAATGTTGTTGGGTTAATGATGATTACTTTTAATTGGGATTGAGAATGCTGTCAACCATTCTCAATGTTTAACAACCACCATGATAGTAATTAAATTTATTCCTTTTGAAGTAGGGAAAAATTGGCTTTATCCAAAACTGTAACCATAGAGCTTTCCACCAGCCAAATATGCGTATAGTATAGCTGTTGCATTCCATTACTCTCTATGTGTTACCTTGCCAGCATATTCCATGTGCTGACCCATTTTCGGGCTGCAATGTTAATGTTGCAGACTTTTCAGACGACGATTAAGGAGTTAGGTCGTGGTTCTATACTCAGTGATGCCGTGGTTGATGGACTCACTTATCTTCCGCTGGATGTACTAGATGGCCTTAAGCCATATTTATTGTAATAAGTTCGTCTAGGTTGTACCGCAATCGTAGTAGATAGGTTCGTCATGTTTGTTGGGTCGCATGGTTGCCCTTCAGATGTTATAACCGTAAAGTGATTAAGATGGCCTTAGGCCATATTTATCTGTTTTGTTTTAATTAAGTTTTTTTTCCCCCCTCTTTTTTTTTTTTGTAATAAGTTCTTTTGAGACACTCGATGTAATAAGTGTGTGATTGCTACTCTGCTTATAAATCCTTCCGAGTACTGTGTGGTGTCAGCATTACTGATCCAGGGATGACACCGGAGCACAGAGATCAGACTGTTTGAGGTCTGGTCGCTACAGAGATGGTATCAGAGCACACGCTGACTGTAGGACACGACCACTAAGCTAAAGACCTAGATCACTACTCACTCTCTTCTCTTCTGACCTCTCATCTTTTCTACTCTTTAGGATGGCGGATGCAAGGAACAAGTTCACCCAACCGGATGAAGATACACCCTTTGGACAACACCTGAAGGAAGTCACTAGATACCTAAACATAGGAGTACCAAGCTTCACCGGAACCTACAACGCCACTTTACCTGAGGAAGAGCGCTGGATGATTCAAGTTCAAGTTCCAGAAAGGATGTTCATGCCAGTCACTGAGCCCATAGAGTTTTCTTTTGATGCACCAACTTGGAGTCTAGGAAAGAGCATGGCAGCTCACATCACCATGGGACGCACTGGAGAAGTCTACCACAATGATCTCAAGGATACTATCTACCAGATTTGTGGGCACCGAGATGCGCACTGGGAGATGATCAGCACCAGAAAGGATAGATCCATTGCAGCTTTTATCCAGGAATTAAACCAGCACATTCGACGTCAGACGACAGGAGAATCAGATGTGCGCCGACATGATAGATCTGAAGAAGGCTAAGACTAAGAATCAAGGAACTGGAGGAAGAACTCAAGGCTACACGTGAAGATTATGAAGAGGAAATCGAAGTACTAGTGGATAAGAATGCCGACCTAACAATGAAGCTAGCAATATTTATGGGAGGCCCTACACCAGTAGAATAGAAGACGAAGAACCCAAGGAGATTCGCCCGGAAGACTACATCATCATCGACGACACCGACTCGGATAGTAGCGATGATGACTATGTTGATGAAGCAGGAGCAGATATCATGGAGTCTACAACCGTAGAATATTTCTAGTAGACCACCTCATCAGTAGTAGTAGTCCACCATGTAAATATAGTAGTCCGAGCACTTTGCGATAGTTAGATCGATTGTATGCCTTTGTTTGATTGAATGAAGTGAATTGTTTGCTTTTGCCTCATGTGCATATGGGTAGTGTTTTCTCTTTAGACCCCCTCTATTCTTATATCTCATCTTTTCTAAACCCTCAGATGCCTCCGAGACGTGACCCCGGATTTGCCTTTCCGCCGGAGCTCACCCAGTTGATCCAGCAGCAGAACACCTTGATGCAGTTGCTAGTCCAGAATCAGAATCAGGGGAAAACAACAACAACAACCCACCACCACCACACCTGTTGACCACTTAGCCCGTTTTCTTAGGCTGAATCCGCCGGTGTTTTCCAGTAGCACCGAGCCGATAGTAGCAGATGATTGGCTCCGCAAGACAGCTAGGGAGTTGACCACAGCAGGATGCACAGATGCGGAGAAGGTGAAGTTTGCCGCACATCAGTTAGAAGGACCCGCAGCATCATGGTGGGAGAATTTCACAGCCACCTTTCCCAGTCGACACTGTCACATGGGACCAGTTTCAGCAGGCTTTCCGTACTGCCCATGTTTCAGCAGGAGCATGGCCATGAAGAAGCGTGAGTTTCGTAACTTGCGCCAAGGAGGACGGACAGTTGGCCAGTATGTGGAGGAGTTTAGTAAGCTAGCACGTTATGCCCCAGATGACGTTGCTACGGATGCAGCTAAGCAGGAGAAGTTCCTGGAAGGACTGAATGATGAGTTGAGTATGCAGTTGATGGTAGCCACCTTCAACAACTACCAGGAGTTGGTAGACCGTGCTCTTATGATTGAAGGGAAGCAGCAGCAAATTGAGAACCGCAAGAGGAAGTATGGACAAGGAAAGTATAATTCAGGAGCTCAGCAGAAGCCACGTTTTACCCCTAGACCGGGAGGACATTTTCAGCATACCCATGGAGTAGGTAGCTCGCACAATCACAATGGCACCAAGAATGGTAATGGGAATGGAGGAAGCAATGGCCAGAACCGCAGCACCCCATCAACCCCAGCCAAGAGAGATCTGAGTCAAGTCACCTGTTTCAAGTGTTCCAAGACCGGACATTATGCCAATGAATGTCCTGAAGGCCAAAACGGCAATGGAAGTTCTGGAAAGAAGCCGAACCCTTTCAACAGGGGACAGGTGAACCACGTTAATGTGGAGGAGGTTGAAGCTCAGCCCGATGCAGTAATAGGTAAGTTTTTGGTTAAGTCATTTACTGCACTCGTTCTTTTTGATACTGGTGCATCGCATTCATACATATCAAGGGGATTTGTGGAAAAGTATAGCCTACCCACTAGGGTTCTCAAAACACCTATGCTAGTAAGCTCACCAGGAGCAGAGTACATGGCCAGTCAAGGATGTTTTCAAGTGCCATTAAGTATAGGACGGCATGTTTTCCCAACAGATTTAATTATTCTGGAATCCCAAGGTCTGGATGTGATTCTTGGTATGGATTGGCTGTCGATGTATGGAGGAAACATCGATTGTGCTAGTAAGTCAATTTTGCTTACCACCCCAGAAGGGAGAAGGATCAAGTATGTATCCCGGCATGCGCCAAACAAGACACAAGTAAATTCATTAACAGGAGTTGTGCAGGAGGAAGTACCAGTGGTAAGGGAATTCCCTGATGTATTTCCAGAGGAGTTGCCAGGCATGCCACCGGATAGAGATATTGAGTTCTTGATTGAGCTATTGCCAGGCACAGGGCCAATATCAAAGAGACCATATAGGATGCCAGCAAAGGATTTGGTGGAAATTAAGAAACAGATTAAGGAGTTACTGGATAAAGGTTACATTCGCCCAAGTTCTTCACCTTGGGGATCACCAGTACTATTAGTAGAGAAGAAGGATGGATCGTTAAGGATGGTTGTTGATTATCGAGGATTGAATGAAGTAACAATCAAGAACAAGTACCCGCTACCAATGATCAATGATCTGTTTGATCGATTGCAAGGAGCTAAAGTGTTTTCCAAGATCGATTTGCGATCAGGGTACCACCAGTTGAAGATTCGAGAACAGGATATTCCGAAGACAGCTTTTACCACCAGGTATGGGCTGTATGAGTATACCGTTATGTCATTTGGTCTGACTAACGCGCCTGCCTATTTTATGAACATGATGAACAAAGTGTTTATGGAGTTTTTGGATAAGTTCGTCGTAGTGTTCATTGATGATATCCTGGTTTATTCAAAGAATGAAGAGGGACATAAGGAGCATTTGCGTTTGGTACTTGGAAAGCTCAGAGAACATCAATTATATGCCAAGTTCAGCAAATGTGAGTTTTGGTTGAAGGAAGTAGGATTCCTCGGACACGTTATATCTGGAGAAGGTATAGCTGTTGATCCCACTAAAGTTGATACCGTGACCAAGTGGGAAGCCCCAACTACTTTGGAGAGATCCGGAGTTTTCTTGGACTCGCAGGATACTACCGGAGGTTTATTGAAATTTTTCAAAGATTCGAAGCCTATGACGGAGTTGTTGAAGAAAGATACCAAGTTCAAATGGACTGAGCAGTGTGAGGCTAGTTTCCAGGAGTTGAAGAAACGCTTGGTTACCTCACCAGTGTTGATTTTGCCAGATCAGACCAAGGATTATGAGGTGTATTGCGACGCTTCACGTCGAGGACTTGGAGCAGTGCTTATGCAGGAAGGGAGAGTTGTTTCATATGCCTCAAGACAACTGAAGCCCCATGAGTTGAATTACGCTACGCATGATTTGGAGTTAGCAGCCGTAGTGCATGCCTTGAAGACATGGAGACATTTCCTCATCGGAAATCATTGTGAGGTGTACACGGATCATAAGAGTTTGAAGTACATTTTCACACAGAAGGAGTTGAACCTCAGACAAAGGAGATGGTTGGAGCTCATCAAGGATTATGATATGAAATTGCATTATCATCCCGGGAAGGCTAATGTAGTAGCTGATGCATTAAGCCGCAAGAGCCATGTCAATACGTTAATGACGGGAGAAATACCCAAGGAGTTAGCAGAAAATCTTCGTGAACTATGTTTGGAAATAGTTCCGAGAGGCTATGTAGCAACGTTGGAAATTCAGTCAACTTTGATGGACAGAATCAGGGAAGCTCAGAAGACTGACAAGGAGATTGCTTCCATAAAGGAGAAAATGAAAGAAGGAAAAGCTAAAGGATTTCGTGAGGATGAGCACGATACCCTATGGTTTGAAGACCGTGTCTATGTGCCCAATGACCCGGAGATCAGGAAGTTAATTCTGCAAGAGGCCCATGATTCACCCTATTCGATTCACCCAGGGAATACCAAGATGTATCTGGATTTGAAGGATATTTTCTGGTGGACCGGAATGAAGAAAGAAATAGCAGAGTATGTAGCAGTTTGTGATGTATGCCAGAGAGTAAAGGCAGAGCATCAGAAGCCAGCAGGATTGTTACAACCATTGCCGATACCCGAATGGAAGTGGGATAAGTTAGGCATGGATTTTATCACGGGATTGCCCAGGACTCGTTCAGGCTATGACTCGATTTGGGTTGTAGTCGATCGATTGACGAAAGTAGCTCATTTCATCCCAGTAAAGACCACTTATACCAGTGCTAAGTTGGCAAAAATATACATGACCAGAATAGTATGTCTGCATGGAGTTCCGAGGAGTATCGTATCAGATAGAGGAACCCAGTTTACCTCAAAGTTCTGGAAGCAGTTGCACGAAACTTTGGGAACCAGGCTAGAATTCAGTACAGCTTTTCATCCACAGACAGATGGACAGACCGAGAGAGTCAATCAGATTTTGGAGGATATGCTGAGAGCTTGTGCGCTAGATTATGGATCTAGTTGGGACGATAATTTGCCATATGCAGAGTTCTCTTACAACAACAGTTACCAAACCAGTTTGAAGATGGCCCCTTTCGAAGCTTTGTACGGAAGGAGGTGCAGGACACCGCTGTCGTGGGACGAAGTTCGGAGACCGCCAGTTGTTTGGACCTGACTTGATTAAGGAGTCTGAACAGAAAGTGAAGTTGATTCGCGATAGGCTCAAGGTAGCCCAGTCCAGACAGAAGAGTTATGCAGATTCTAAACGCAAGGAGACAGTTTACGAAGTTGGAGACAGAGCTTATCTTCGAGTATCTCCACTTCGGGGAACAAAGCGTTTTGGAGTTAAAGGGAAGTTAGCGCCACGATTTGTAGGACCATATCGAATTTGGAGCGTATGGGAGAAGTGGCCTACAAGTTGAAATTGCCCGAAGGATTGTCAGGAATTCATGATGTGTTCCACGTTTCTCAGTTAAAGAAGTGTCACGCGGAGATGGCTGACATACCATTGAGAGACACAGTGCCTTTGGAAACTATTCAGTTGGATAACGATTTGACCTACGAGGAGAAACCAGTTAAGATCCTCGAGTTTGCCAGCCGAGTTACTCGCAGCAAAGTTATCAAGTTTTGCAAGGTTCAGTGGAGCCACCACACGGAGGATGAAGCCACCTGGGAACGAGAGGAAGATTTGCTCAAAGACCACCCTCACCTATTTTCTAGCCAACCCGAATCTCGAGGGCGAGATTCATCTTAAGGGGGGTAGGTTTGTAACATCCCAAATTTTCAATTTGGAATGTTATACATTAGATCATCATGCATATCATATTTTATTTTGCTTTGGTTTGATCCTAGAAAATTCTACGCAACTCAAGGACCCACGGAGAGAGTTGGGGATTTCGTTATTTTCATATTTGAGTTTTCTCAAATTTGAGAATAGGATCA